>NC_072393.2:37487500-37787500 GCF_028885625.2 Pongo pygmaeus
CACTGCATTCCAGCCTGAGTGACAAAGTGAGACCCTGTCTCAAAAAAAAAAAAAAGTCAGTAAGAGGAGACCAACAATTAAGTTGTAAACGTATCATAAACAAGATGACTTCAGGTTGGACATGGTGGTCACACCTGTAATCCCAACACTTTGGGAGGCCAAGGCGGGGGGATCACTTGAGACCAGTAGTTCGAGACCAGCCTGGGCAACATAGTAAGACCCTGTCTCTACAAAAAATAATTTTAAAAATTAGTTTTTAAAAAAGATAACTTCAGAAAGTTGTAAATTCTATTAAGAGAACACAACAAAATAGAGTGGTTGAGAGATATTGGCAGGGTCACAAACGCCACTCCTATACCCTGGGTGTTTCGGAAAAGCCTCTCAGGATGTGACATTTAAGTGGGGTGCAGAGAAGCAAAAAAACTCAGGGTAACCCCTGGAGGATTTTGGCTTGAGCAACTCCAGTGAAAATGAATTATCAGTGTGTCAGGATGAATGATAAACCCTTTCCATTATTCTTGGGAGGGACATAAGGTATTCTTTTGTTTTTGTTTTGTCGGGAGTTTAGGAGCCAACTCATTAGAAATATAAGCGGCGGCAACATTCCACTCTGCAACCTGAGAAATACTTGAGCTCCTCTTTGCATATGATGATTTTTAACCTATTTCTTCAGAAAAACAAACGCCAAGCAGAAGTTAGAAACAAATGCTGGCATAAGTGTAAACATCCACTTTGTGAAGACTCAAAGGCAGGCCCTTTCTCTGCCAGAAATGTGTTTCTCATCTGCAAAGGGCAGGAGAGGCCTTAAGCCAACTGTCTGGTTGAGGATCCAGACTTCAAACTTAACCCAGTGGGTCTTGGAGCCAACTAAATAGAGAATGGAGTGTCTTTGTTGAAAACTCTAGTGTGTTTTGTGGAGGGGAGTGGGCAAAAGCTAGTTGAATGTGAAAGGGAGGGATGAGATTTTAGAAGAGGCAAAATATCAAGGAAGAGAAACTGCAAACAGATTCGTGAGACTCGATTGGCTGCGTAGCAGCAAATATCATTTCTGTGATTCCTGTAAAGGAATCACACGACGACTTCCAAGTGCATCTGCTTGCTGTGTGGATGGCCTCTAATGAGACACAGTTTCTAGCCAATTGGGTTTCACACCGCTCAGTGCCAGCTTGGCGATTTGTTTTGCATTAAACACTGCAGCCTGTTAACCTGGTGAGTAACTGTTCTGGGTGGGCAGCCAGAATCCCTCACTGCACTGCCCTTTTTTCTTAAAAGAAAAAGAAAAAGATAGTGGTGATGATGGTGGGGGTGGTGATGATGATGATGATGATGAAAATGCGATCAATCAGGTTACCATCTTAAAACTTGAATTCATTGAGCTAAAACGACCCAGATAATGGGCCTTTTAAAAATATTTTCCGGGCCGGGCCCGGTGGCTCATGCCTGTAATCCCAGCACTTTGGGAGGCCGAGGCAGGTGGATCACTTGAGGTCAGGAGTTTGAGACCAGCCTGGCCAACATGGTGAAACCCTGTCTCTACTAAAAATACAAAAAATTAGACGGGCGTGGTGGCGGGTGCTTGTAGTCCCAGCTACTCGGGAGGTAGAAGCAGGAGAATTGCTTGAACTCGAGAGGTAGAAGCTACAGTGAGCCAAAATTGTGCCACTGCACTCCAGCCTGGGCAACAGAGCAAGGCTCCATCTCAAAAAAAAAAAAAAAAATTCTGGAACATTCCAGGGTAGTGCTCAATCCATTTTTCAGCCTTTCTGTGCCCTCTGCTCTTGCTGGGAGAACTAGCCCTCTCCGTTTCTTTCATTTCACTCTCAAGATAATTTAGAGTTCTGGAGTGCGCAAGACACTTGGGAATTCGACATGGAGGTGACTGAGCTGGGGCCTGGGGGCAGTGGAGGGGAGCAGTTTAGGAACAAAGACATCAGACTTCATAAATCTCAACTGTAAATGTAAAAGTCCTCCTACATCTGACACCACCAGAATTGTAGGATTTTTCTTCTTTAGCTGACAAAAATGAACTGTCCCCAGCAGAAGCAGTCTGTCCATGGTCTCTTTCTCATTGGTCCAAATAAACTTAAAACCTTAGGCTAGGCCAAGAGTCTGGATCCCAAAGCACACTCACCGAGGCTCCATTAGAGCCTCCCATCTACCCTGAAAATACTGTGGTCACCCTCCCCGCATTTCTCCTACCTCTTTCCACAGCAGAAGAGAGGGGGTGTGTCAGCTGTAATACCATCAGCCACCAATGTGTGTCACTGCTCCTTCCGCAATGGGACGCTTGCTGGGTAAAACGGCTCATTCTCAAGCCTCCTTTCCTCGAGTTCAGGGCAGGACAATGGTGGGGATCAGTCTCTGCAGAAGAAGAGTCTTGATTTTCTGGATTTCAGCTGCAACTTCTGCTTCAACAACAACTGCGTAGAGCCCATCAGAACCATTAGGCTGCTGAAATGAGTTGATGAAAGCTATGCCCCATCCACCTGTGAAACTTACAGGGTGATAATAAAAGGTTTCTGGGGGCAATGACAACAAATGTTTTGTTTCTTTGTTTGTTGCTTGTTTTTCTAGGCACTTCCACCAGGGGATACAATGAATGTTTTTGACCTACAATGAAAAAAAAAAGTCTTCTTAGCTTGCAGAAGTCAGGAAAGATTGTGTGCACGTGCATATGTGTTTGTAGGTGTTTGCATAGTGTACATAAGTGTGAGGTGTGTGTGTGTGTGTCAGTTTCAAAGTACCAGAAGCCAAATTGTCTGTTGATTTTCTGACAAGCTACATGGTCCTTTTCAACTATCAAAAATAGAAAGATGACCATAAGCAGATGATATTGTCAGGAAGCACACAGCAGACAGCCCTGAGCATTTGATTCAGCTGACATTGGCAATTGTTCACAGTGAGTTTCTGCTCCCATCGTGGTCAAGACAATCCTCCAAGCACTGTGGCCCCTAAGGCCAAGCCCAGAAGTTGCAGGGCTCATTGGTTTGACACCAATATGTGATGATTAAGAAGCTGCACCCTGGAGAGCCACAAATTGTTTTAAGCATTTTGTGATCTAACATCTTTTTTTTTTGAGACAGGGTCTCACTCTGTCGCCCAGGCTGGAGTGCAGTGGTGTGATCATGACTCACTGCAGCCTCGATTCCCCTGGGTTCAAGCATTCTTCCTACCTCATCCTCCCGAGTAGCTGGGAATACAGGCATGCACCATCATGCCCTGTTATGTTTTTGGTTTGGGGTGGCTTTTTGGTTTTTCGTTTTGTTTTTGTGGAGACAGGGTCTTGCTATGTTTCCCAGGCTGGTCTTAGACTTCTGGGCTCAAGCAATCCTCCCGCTTTGGCCTCTCAAAGTGCAGGGATTATAGTCATCAGCCACCACACCTCGCCTGTGATCTAACATCTTAAGATTTCAAGCAAATATGATTACTTTCCAAAGGAGAATATTTCCCCAATGCTTCTCTCAAAGAACCCAGGGTTAGCAAGCCATTTGAGACTTGTTTGGTGAAGTGTTTGTGAGATGGTTCCATAACATATAAAAGAAACTTAATCAAGGCAATATGAGGCTTTGTGAAAATTAACAGACAAATAACGGGGGCTCTAAAGTTCAATGCAGAGGACTGGGCTGTGGCCAGACTCCCAATTGCAAGAGGGTGACACACATCAGGACACAAAGAAGCAGCCAGCAGGCAGGTCACGTCTGAAATACATAAACCCATGCTGTCCGTAGTGCAATCCAAAGAACTTGTCATGCTAGACCATTTTACATAAATATTTTCCAACATATTCAATCAGCCCCCTCAAATTGACACTGTCACCAAAATCAAATCAATACTTCTTGGGAGGGAGGAATAAGTATCTTATCTAATAATCAACTTATTTGAGATCTGCAATGCTGGCTGCTATTACCGAAAGACATTTCTCAATTATTTACATTTAACTATACATTACTTTGATTTTTGTCTCAGCTGCATTCAGATAAAATGTGAGCTTCTAATTTAATTTTTGTCTGGATTTCCTGTGACATATCTACTTATGCCAATTTCCCAGGAGGAAATGGACATCAGTAATAAAGATAGTTATAGAAAACACTTACAAAGCACTTTTAGCATGCCAGACTCTGGTCTCAAGCCACCATCAGGATTGTCCACTTCAATCTTCAGGCAAGTCTATGAGGAGGCCACAGATTGATATCCCCATTTTATGGATGATGAACTGGAGCTGAGATTAAGTGTCTTATCCCTGAGATTTGACCCCAGCAGTCTGACTCTAGAGCCCTGCTCCTGGCAGGACATGGTGACTCACATCTGAAATCTCAGAGCTTTGGGAGGCCAAGGCAGAAGGATCGCTTGAGCCCAGGAGTTGAAGACCAGCCTAGGCAGCAATGCACGACCCTGTCTCCACAAAAAATTAAAAAGTTATCCGGGCATGGTGGTGCGTGACTATAGTCCCAGCTACTTGAGGGGCCAAGGATGGAGGATGACTTGAGCCTGGGAGTTAAAGACTTCATTACGTTTTTATTTATTTATTTATTTATTTGTATTTATTTTTTTGAGACAGAGTCTCACTCTGCTGCCCAGGCTGGAGTGCAGTGGCACGATCTCAGCTCACTGCAACCTCTGCTTCCCAGATTCAAGTGATCCTCGTGCCTCAGCCTCCCAAGTAGCTGGGATTACAGGCGTGCACCACCATGCCTGGCTAATTTTTGTATTTTTAGTAGAGATGGAGATTCACCATGTTGGCCAGGCTGGTCTCGAACTCCTGGCCTCAAGGGATCCACCCACCTTGGCCTCCCAAAGTGTTGGGATTACAGGCATGAGTCACCGCACCCAGCCCTGCAGTGAGCTTTGATCATACCAGTGGGCAACAGAGTGAGACCCTGTCACAAAAATAAATAAAATAAAATAAAAATAGATCCCTGCTTCTAACCACTGCACAGCCCCACTTCCCAGTAGCATGAGTAATTCCAAGCAGAGATTTCCATACCATTTTCTGCTCTGAGTCAGCAGATAATAAGAGGGTCATGATGTTAACACCAGAATGGACCTAAGAGATGACCCCATCCCTGAAGAAGGTCAAAGCCACTTCCGTCTGCTGTTCTGCTCTGCCATTTGATTTCCTTCTAAGATGTTTGCCCTTCTCTAGGAGTTTTGCACAAGACTTGCAGCCTCTGTCTATTGCATTCTTTAGACAAAGGGTATTTTCTGAGTAGGACTAGAAGCTAAAGAAAGGAACATGTGGATGCAGTGTGGCACGCGGATGAAGCCTGCCTGCATCAAAACCCCAGCTCATCCTCTATTAACGATGTCTCCCTGTGGAAGGATAAAGTCACCGTACCTCAGCATCTTCATCTGTATAATGGGGATGATCATAATTCCTCTGCAACGTGGGGTTAGGAAGAGGAGGACAAGAAACCACACATGTTGGCCAGGCGCTGTGGCTTATGCCAGAATCCCAGCACTTTGGAAGGCTGAGGCGGGCTGAGGTCAGGAATTCGAAACCAGCATGGCCAACATGGCAAAACACTGTCTCCATTAAAAATACAAAAAAATTAGCTGGGCGTGGTGGTGCACATCTGTAGTCCTAGCTACTTGGGAGGCTGAGGCAGGAGAATCACTTGAACCCGGGAGTCGGAGGTTGCAGCGAGCCAAGACCATGCCACTGTACTCTAGCCTGGGCAACAGAATGAGACTCTGTCTGAAAAGAAAAGAAAATAAAAGAAACCAAACTACACATGTAAAGAGCTCACCATGCTCCTGGCACAGAGTAACTGCTTAGTTCTCGGTTATGGGTCACAGTCACCCCTGGGGACTCTCCCTGCACCACACCCTGCACAGCACCTGCTCTGGGACTTTGTTATACACTCTCTTTCTCCGCTGTTCTGTGACTCGCTCACTGGCCTGGGTTGTGCCTCATTCATCTCAGGAGCTCCAGCCCCAACACAGTTCCCAGCCCGTAGCTGGCACTCGTGAATGTCTGCTGATTGAGTGAGTGACTGCATATATGCACTCACTGCAACCCCAGCTCACTGCACAGACGAGGCATCAAGCTCAGAGGGATCAAGCCTCTAACTGGGGCCGTGGAACTGGATGGTGGCATAGTTAAAGGGTGACTCAAGCTGCTTGACTTCCAGTCCAATGTCTGCACACCACAGCAGAGCACCTCAACTTTGCTTCTTGCTCAGTCACCCAGGCTGGAGTGCAGTGGCACAATCCTAGCTCACTGCAGCCTCAACCTCCTGGGCTCAAGTGATCCTCTCATCTCAGCCTCCCAAGTAGCTGGGACCACAGGCAGGCTAATTTTATTTTTTTTTATAGAGATAGGATCACCTTATGTTGCCCAGGCTGGTCTCACACTCCTGGGCTCAAAGAGATCATCCCGCCTCGGCCTCTCAAAGCGCTGGGTTTACAGGCATGAGCCACTGCTCCTGGCCTGCAATTTTCTTTAAAATTTTTTTTGTTTTGTTTTTTGTTTTTTTGTTTTTTTGAGAAAGAGTCTGGGCCTGTCACCCAGGATGGAGTGCAGTGGCGTGATCTCGGCTCACTGCAGCCTCTGCCTCCTGGGTTCAAGTGATTCTCCTGCCTCAGCCTCCCCAGTAGCTGGGATTACAGGTGCCCGCCACCATGCCTGGCTAATTTTTGTATTTTTAGTAGAGACGGGGTTTCGCCATGTTGGCCAGGCTGATCTCGAACTCCTGACCTCAGGTGATCCACCTGCCTCAGCCCCTCAAAGCGCTGGGATTACAGGCGTGAGCCACCACACCCAGCCTAAAATGATTTTATCACAGACTAAGATCGAACAGATAACCAGAGCATCATTAATATCAAACTAGGGATACATTCACAATCTATTTTTCCTACTTTCCATAATTTACATGTCAGCAATCCATCACAAAATGAAAAAAAAAAGTTACAAAAATACGGACCTAAACATTTTTAGTGTCTTGCATTTTAACTAATTCCACAGTAATACTATGATAATCTAATTGCAATTGACAAGATAAAAATGCACAGTAATCATGTATTGTACCTGATATACGCAATATTACATGACTTAATATCCTGCCTTTTACGTGCCTATTTCATTCCTTGGAAGCTCCCTGGTAATGAATATGCTATTAAGCAGGGCTTTTTTAATTTGCATGTTTCTCTTATAGTGATTCATCAATAAATTTTTCTGATTTCCTTCATAAATAAGTTTCATTATTCCTCACTAGTTAAAAAAACAACGACTTTCTCCTGTCCTGAAAGGATGTCATATATTAGATGACCTTCCTATATAAAATCACAAATGAGAGAAGACCAGACAACCTGCAAGAAAATAAGTAATCAGACAATCGGGCACTAAATACAGCTGGGCAGACAGTAGGCATTATGGTATAGTCTTCAAAAAAGGCCAGGCGCAATGGCTCACACCTGTAATCCCAGCACTCTAGGAGGCTGGGGTGGGTGGATCACTTGAGGTCAGGAGTTCAAGATCAACCTCCCCAACATGGTGAAACCCTGTCTGTACTAAAAATATAAAAATTAGCCGGGCATGGTGGTGGGCACCTGTAGTCCCAGCTACTTGGAAGGCTGAGGCACGAGAATCATTTGAGCTGGAGAGGTGGAGGTTGCAGTTAGCCAAGATCACACCTCTGCACTCCAGCCTGGGCAATAGAGTGAGAGACCGTCTAAAAAAAAGAAAAAAAAAAAAAGAGTCTGCAAAAAAAAAATTTTTACAAAGCAAAAATCAAAAGAGAATTTAGTTTTACTACAGGATGAGTTAAGTCTCAGCTTTTGCACAGTTTATCCATGATTTCTTCATTTTGTTGTTTTAAGCATGCTTTTAAGACATACTGGATAACTAATAAAAATTGTATACAATTTCAAATGACATTTCAGATAAGTTTTATTGACTTAATGCTCTGATAATAAAATTATAACAATCAGTATTATTCTGATTTATCGCAATTTTTGCTTTCACTTTGTAATGGACTTGGTGCATCCCAGCATTGAATGTAATGTTGCTGCCATCTCAAGGTCACTCACTGAAAATGAGGTGGCTCACTCCAGTCTAGTGCACTAAAGCACATAAGTAACCGAGGGCTTTATGGATGAAAATACCACTTTGTGGTCACATCACAGTAAATCTAAACTTTTATTTGCAATGAAACAATGGGTTTTATACACAATTTTCAGTGAAAACATACTCCAGTAATGCTACTATGGCAATGTGAGTACTGGATCTGTGAGAGAAAAGGCTTTTATATCGCAGTCCAGGGGAAGAAATGTCAGTGCATGAAATTGAAGAACCATCTGTGCCACTGGCATATTGACACAGCATCATCCAGATACAGTGGTTTCTTTAGAAAGAGACATCGTCCTTGAGTTTATTTTTCATTCGTAAAGCACGCTTGGCTATTTTCCCTCCCTCTTCAATCTTTCCCAATTGGTGACCTCCACCACCCTGACACTCTTCCGTCTGGATTTATCAGAACTACCCATAACATGAACAAACAGTTCATGGAAAAGGAAATGCCAACGAGCCGATTCAAGGAGATACATGTTTTGCCTAACAGATTGTCAAAGATCAACTTTCGATCACACTGGTTTGGCAAGGTAGTGCTGTAAATTAAAAAAGAGGAATATGTGGTGATAGTTTCCAAATTTTAAAATGCATATACCTTCTGACCAGCAATCTCATCTCTAAAAATGTATCTGTCAGATCTATACATACATGTGCACACAGAGATGTATGTACAAGGAAATTTATCACAGCAAAAGACTGGAAACAAACTAAATGTCCATCAACAGAAGAGATGTAAATTATGGTAAATCCATAAAATGGAACACTGTACAGCCTTTGAAATCAACAAGGCAGCTCTATATGTACCGATATGGCACAATTTCTGAGATCATACAGTTAAGTAAAAAAAAAAAAGCAACTGCAAAACATTGTGTACAGTGTGCTTAGGGTGTATGTATTTGCATAGAATCTCTGTGGAAAAACACAATCAGCCACTAACAATGGTTCCTTTGTAGGAAGAACTAGGGGACTGGTAACAGGGTGGGAGAGACTTAAAATTCACTCTAAACTCATTTTGTTTTGAATTGTATACCGTATATATGTATTAACTACTTGAAATGTACACATAAAAATAAAACACTTCCAAAACTGCTTTGGATTGTAGTTCAAATAAAAAGTCAATATTTACGAAGAAAAGACTGGCCAGGCTCAATGGCTCACATTTGTAATCCCAGCCTGTTGGGAGGCTGTGGCAGGAGGATCACTTGAACCCAAGAGTTCAAGATCAACTGTTTTGGACAACAAAGTGAGACCCGTCTCTACAAAAAATATAAAAATTAGCTGAGCTGGTGGTGCATACCAGTAGTCCTAGCTACTCAGGAGGCTGAGGCAGGAGGATCGCTTCAGCCCAGGAGGTCGAGGCTGCAGTGAGCTATGATCACACCACTGTACTCCAGCCTGGATGACAGAGCAAGATCCTGTCTCAAAAAAAAAAAAAAAAAGAAAGAAAGAAAGAAAGAGAGAGAGAAAAAAGAAAGAAAGAAAGAGAGAGAAAGAAAGAAAGAAGGGAGTGAGTGAGTGGGGGAGGGAGGGAGGGAAAGAGGCCACAGAGGAGAGGCCAGAAGCAGAAGGATACAAGAAGGGCGGGTGGGGGCTGCCACTGGGGGCCAGGGGTTTGCTTCCCTTCACCGTGCTTCCCGCATCCCCCCTTGACCATTTCTCTGTTCTAATCCAGCCTGAATTCACATTTCTTTTTCTTATTTTCTTTTTTTTTTTTTTTTTTTTTTTTTTTGAGACAGACTCTCATTCTGTCACCCAGGCTGGAGTGCAGTGGCACAATTTCGGCTCACTGCAACCTCCGCCTCCCAGGTTTCAAGCAATTCTCTTGCCTCAGCCTCCTGAGTAGCTGGGATTACAGGCATATGCTACCACGCCCAGCTCATTTTTGTATTTTTAGTAGAGATGGAGTTTCTCCATGTTGGCCTGGTTGAGGCTGGTCTCAAACTCCTGACCTCAGGTGATCCACCTGCCTCAGCCTCCCAAAGTGCTGGGATTACAAGCGTGAGCCACCGTACCTGGCCTGAATTTGCATTTCTTCCCTAATCTCCTCCCATCTTCCATTCTCCTCTCACTTCCCATTTATTCTCCTCTGCATTTCCATTCACTCTCCTAGTGGTCAATTTTCATTTCAATTTTTCTGGTTTCTCATGTTCTGCCTGTCTCTGAGGATTCTCCCCAGCCCCCTCCATGAGGAGGACCAGAGCCAGCCCTTCTGTGCTGGTGCCAGTGTACGACCGGGCTTGCCAGGTACACACTGCGCGCACCCGGGACGCCCAAATAGTGTGAACAAGCCGCGTTGCGGTTAACAGCCCCATCTGTCATCTGCCCTCTTCTGGAACTCAAAGTGTTCAGCAGAGAGTTGTCTGTGTATCTTCTTCTCTAAGTCCAGATACCACAGTGATGAACAATATATCTGCCCCTTGACCAGCACTGGCCAACATGTAGAAGAAATGCATCCAGGATGGGGTCTAAAAATCTGGAGATATTTCACGCATTTGGGGTGGGTCTCAGATAGGGACCCAGGAACACCCAGTACTAGCTGAATGTCTGTGCTGAATATGTCAGCAGAGGTGGTAAGAGAACTCCACACACAGAGGAGAAAACGGAGCTGAAGGGAGGAGGTGAGTACCTCCAACTGTTCCGCATCACGCATTTACTGCATTTAACTTGCTTTCCCTTTTTCCTCTTTTATTAAAGCAAATTTCCTGCTATGTTTATAACTCCTTTCAATGGTACATCATTAACGGCGAAGCCAAAATCCTATTTAACATTGCTCAATAATTCAAATTCCATCAAACATCCATCAAAATACTTTTATAAGCCACTGATATGAAGCATTTCGAAAAGGTGCACATTTCACCTCTCCAAACCCACACAGAAACTGGTTGGTTTTCTTTTGATATTAACTTGAAATGCTAGAGTTCAAAAGATTAGGATTCCTGCACCAACTCGGTGAGTTTTTCAACTTGATCCACCTTGAAAACAGACACGTTGTTTTTATTCTATTTGACGGTTATTGTAAAAGTTACAAGCAAACCAATAAACAGTTTATTTCATCTTAAAGAGATGCCTTGACTGGGTGTGGTGGCTCACGCCTGTAATCCCAGCACTTTGGGAGGCCAAGGTGGGCAGATCACGAGGTCAGGAGATCGAGACCATCCTGGCTAACACGGTGAAACCCTGTCTCTACTAAAAATACAAAAAATTAGCCGGGTGTGGTGGCGGGCGCCTGTAGTCCCAGCTGCTCGGGAGGCTGAGGCAGGAGAATGGTGTGAAACCAGGAGGCAGAGCTTGCAGTGAGCCGAGATAGCACCACTGCAGTCTAGCCTGGGCGAAAGAGTGAGACTCCATCTCAAAAAAAAAAAAAAGAGAGATGCCTTGGCAGATTTCTGGCATATGGAAATCCTTCTCCATTTTTCTCACAGAGACCCTCCAAGAGAAGGTGAACATGGTAAGCCCTGCCACACCATGTTACAGAGATTCTCCAGAAAGGAAAATGGTGCAGAAACTGGGCACTTGGCAGGATGGTTGAGCCCAGGCCTCTGCTCCGTGAGCCCCCAGCTGCACCACCTCTCTGCTTTTCCCATCCCTGAGACCCTTCCAGCTCTAAAATTCTACGACATTAACTCTGAGATAAACAACAGAAGAAGAGCAGGACAGCAAAAATGGAGAGCAATGAAAAGTATGGCCAGGCACAGTGGCTCACACCTGCAATCCCAGCACATTGGGAGGTGGAGGCAGGAGGATCGCTTGAGCCCAGGAGTTCAAGACCAGCCTGATCAACATAGTGAGCTCCTGTCTCTACAAGAATATTTTTTAAATAGGCAGGCATGGTGGTACCTGCCAACAGTCCCAGCCACCTGGGAGGCTGAGGCAAGAGGATCACTTGGGCCCAGGAATTTGAGACCGGCCTGGGCAACATAGCGAGATCTATATCTCTACAAAAAAAATAAAAATTAGCCAGGCTTGGTGGCACATGCCTGTAATCCCAGCTACTCAGGATGCTGAGGCAGGAGGATCACTTGAGCCCAGCCCCTGGAAGCTGCAATGAGCTATGATCATGCCACTGCACTCTAGCCAGGAAAAAGCAAGACCCCAACTCTGAAAAAAGAGAATAAGAGTATACAATGCATGTGGGGCTTAAAACCTAGATGATGGGTTGATAAGTGCAGCAAACCACCATGGCACATGTATACCCATGTAACAAACCAGCACATTCTGCACATGTATCCCGGAACTTAAAGTAAAATAAATAAAAAATAAAAAATGTTTTAAAAAAGGAACTGTGTTAGAATAAAAGAGACTTGAGGGACTGAAAAACTATAGAAAAAAAAAAAAAGAAAGAAAAGTTTAAATCAAGCCTGAGTCCCAATCAGAGACAGGAAATGGACTTCCATTGTCTTCCCATTTTTTTAGGGATTTTACACAGACACGAATTAAGAGAGACTATTTTTCTTCTGCCTCCAGGTCCCTTCTTCCACCTTCTGTGTGATCATCTGCAATCATCTCAAGTGTATAAATAGATACTTTTAAAAGCACCCCCACCTCAGGAGGTGTCCAAACTGGGTTTTGAAATGGCACTCTAGAAATCCAAAATCTCCTGAAGACGCAAGGCATGTCATGAAATGAGGATGCAGTGGGCAGATGTGATCTCTGAGTAATGGCTGGGGCTTCAGGAAGCTGACCCCTGAACCAAACAAGCAAGCATGGTGGCTACAGAATTATGGCCCATGAAAGAACCAAAGGGTGGGATTAAGAGACAGATGGACTCCTGGCTGGGTGCAGTGGCTCATGCCTGTAATCCCAACACTTTAGGAGGCTGCGGTGGGAGGCTCCCTTGAGCTCAGGAGTTCAAGACCAGCCTGGACAACATAGTGAGAGACCCCATCTCTACAAAAAAAAATAAAAATAAAAATTATCTGGGCATGGTGGCACATTCCTATAGTCCTAGCTACTCTGGATGCTGAGGCAAGAGAATCACTTCAGCCCAGGAATTCAAGACTGCATTGAGCCATAATTGCCCCACTGCACTCCAGCCTGGACAACAGAGCAAGACCCTGTTCCAAACTGGGTTTTGAGATGGCACTCTAGAAATAAAGAAAATTTTTTTTTTTTTTTTTTTTTTTTGTAGAGAGATGGACTCTTAAAGACAGTACTTGGGAGTGGAGAAGGAATTATCTACAAGGGAAGAATTAAAGAGAATGAATGCATGGTAGGGCACTGACCTCATCAACCAAGGAATCTGAGATGAGGCCTGCCGTGAACAACACTGGTGACCACCAATCTGATGTGGGGTCTCCCTGTTGACTCTATCCCAGCATTGTACAGAAGTGGATTGGACAGAATTACTGCAACCACCAGCATTACAGGGTTTCGAAGACTTTTATTCTGCATTTAAGAGATTTACAGGAAATCTCCAGGCAGTTAAGCTGAGGGGCTGAGCGTGCCTCTCAGCTGGCTGGAAGCCAATCATTTGGAGGGTCATTCTAATTCCTGGGATATGCAGTCATACAGTCAGGAAGCAGCCCTGACCCCGCTAAGGTCAGTGTTGTGGCCAACTACCCTGAGCTCAATTTAGAGACATAACTATGGCAACGACTGTGCCCAATCGGTTATTAGAGGAGATTTATTGACGGATATGCTTGAATAGCAGAGCCATTAATTGCAATTACCAGACAAGACACTTTGTTCATCTCAGGGAACTGAATGCCAAAATGCCCTAACAACTTTAAAATCCCATTAGCTCTTGGGCACTCCGCTGGTGTCACTGCACCTGCCCAGCTTCCCAGTCCTGAGATGGAGAGGATAAGGGGCTGAGCCTGACATGGCACCAGCTGGAGAAATCCACAATGCTGGGTCCTGAGGCACGAGGCAGAGGAACCTTCCATAGACCCTGCAAGGCCCTTCACAGAGGTGAGGGAAGTATGAGCTGTGCCGCTCCACCCAATGCCCCTTCTCCAGGTCTGTTCTCACACTGCTATAAAGACATACCTGAGACTGGGTCATTTACAAAGAAAAGAGGTTTAATTGGTTCATGGTTTTGCAGGCTGTACAGGCTTCTGCTTCGGGGGAGGCCTCAGGAAACTTACAATCACGGTGGAAGATGAAGGAGAAGCAGCCACGGGAGCAGGAGGAAGAGAGCAGGCTGGGTGCAGTGGCTCACGACTATAATCCCAGCAATTTGAGGAGCCAAGGCCGGCAGATCACTTGAGGTCAGGAGTTCAAGACCGGCCTCGCCAAAATGGCGAAAAGCCGTCTGTACTAAAAATACAAAAATTAGCTGGGCGCGGTGGTGGGCACCTGTAATCCCAGCTACTCGGGAGACTGAGGCAGGGGAATTGCTTGAACCCAAGAGGTGGAGGTTACAGTGAGCCGAGATTGTGCCATTGCACTCCAGCCTGGGCGACAGCAAGACTCCATACCAAAAAAAAAAAATATATATATATATATATAAGGAAGAAAGCGAAGGGGAAAGTGCCACACACTTTTTTTTTTTTTTTTTTTTTTTTGAGATGGAGTCTTGCTCTGTCGCCCAGGCTGGAGTGCAATGGTGCGATCTCATCTCTCTGCAACCTGCACCTCCCGGGTTCAAGCAATTCTCCTGCCTCAGCCTCCCGAGTAGCTGGGATTACAGACGTGCAGCACCACACCCGGGTAATTTTTGTATTTTCAGTAGAGATGGGGGTTTCACCATGTTGGCCAGGCTGGTCTCAAACTCCTGACCTCAGGTAATCCACCCACCTCAGCTCCCAAAGTGCTAGGGTTACAGGCGTGAGTCACCATGCCCGGCCCAAAGTGCCATACACTTTTAAACAACGAGACAGTACTGGGGGGGTGCTAAACCATTAGGTACCACCCCCATGATCCAATCACCTCCCACCAGGCCCCACCTCCAACGTCAGGGAATACAATCACACATGAGATGTGGGTGGGGACACAGAGCCAAACCATATCAGATCTCACCAACAGAGCACTGGAATATCTTCTGCCTTTGCTCTGCCAATCCACACCTGTCATTTCCTTTGAGATTTCCCTGAGTGGCCTTGCTATGTTTGGTTGTGTTCGGCCCTGGCTCTAATCACTTTGTGGTTCCCCTGAGCCTGGAAGAGTCAGTCCCTGGATACCAGCCTTCTGGTCTTCCTCAGGGCAGCCTCCTCTGAACACCCCATTTCTCTAAAACAGGAACCTCCACTTCCCTCATGTACCTTCCATCCCCTCACTCTGTTCTAGTTTCTTCCAGCACTGAAATTACACTTCGCATTGGTCTGCCTCTTTGCCTGTTTATTTCCGTCTCTTTCACTAGATTCTAAGGTCCAGGAGAGCAGAAATTTGGTCTATTCCTTCCACCACTGTATCCTTGGTGCTAAGTACAGCACCTGGCACACAGCTGGTACTCAAGAAATACTTATTTTTTTGTTTGTTTGTTTGTTTGTTTGTTTTTCTCTGTTGTGTTCTTGTTTTTGAGACAGGGTCTCATTCTGTCGTCCAGGTTAGAATGCAGTGATATGATCAGAGCTCACTACAGCCTCGAACTCCTGGCCTCATGCAATCTTCCCACCTCTGCCTCCAAAAGTGCTGGGATTACAGGCATGAGCCACTGTGCCCTTTGAGAAATATTTGCTGCATGAATGAATAGACTCGGTACATTCTGAAGTTGTGCTTACAGGGACCTTCTCTATCCAACTAGATCATGGCTTCTGTGAAAGCAGGGATTCTCTCCCTACTCATCCCTTCTTCCTCAGCACGGTGCATACCTTAGATGCTTTAAAATTTAAGCAAGTGAGGCCAGGTGCAGTGACTCACGCCTGTAATCCCAGCACTTTGGGAGGCCAAGGCAGGTGGATCACCTGAAGTCAGAAGTTCGAGACCAGCCTGGCCAACGTGGTGAAACCCCGTCTCTACTAAATACAAAAAAAACAAAAACAAAAACAAAAACAAAAAAAACCTAGCCGGGTGTGGTGGCTGGCGCCTGTAATCCCAGCTACTCAGTGAGGCTGAGGCAGGAGAATCTCTTGACCCTGTGAGGCAGAGGTTGCAGTGAGCCAAGATGGCGCCACTGCACTCCAGCCTGGGCAACAGAGTGAGACTCCGTCTCAAAACAAACAACAATAAAAAAAAGTAAGTAAATGAATGACCTTGTGAACCACAAACACTATCCACACATCAGAATAAGAAAAAGCACATGTCCACCACTTTTCTAGGGAAAAATAAGAGCTAACACTTAAAGAATGCTTTCTCCCGGGAGAGTTGTAAGTACTCTCCAAGGTATTCATTCATAAAATTCACAGGACAACACTAGGAGTTGGGGGATAGAATTCTCTGCTCGTGAAAGGTGAGGACTTGGAGTTACACAGCTAGCAAGTGACAGTGATGGAAACAGGTCCAGGCACTCCAGACAGAATCTCTACCCTTAAACCCCGTACTAGTCTTTTTTTTTCTTCTGACTTTGAAAACTAGGATAAATTCAAAAACAATTAGAAAAACATCCCAAGAGAGGACTTTGGGTGCTAACACTCTGCTCTGCTCCCTTAAGTTTATCTTTTATTTTTTCTTTCCAAGTAGATTGCAAGTTACAAATCCCTGCTCCAAATTAAGATGCCACGTGGTAATCTCTCCCTTACAGGTTAAACTTCAAGACTATGCTTAACCTGTGGTTAGTGAGGCACATGAAGGTCTTTCCAAGAGAGAGTTGAATGCAGCTCTTTCCCGAGCTGTAAGAACGCAACCCCAGATTAAACTGGCAGAGCGAAGGCGGGAGCAGGCAGAGACAGCTTGGACTCTCTGCCAAGGGTGTAGAGTACAAGAATTTCCAGCTAACAAAGATGAACTTCTCCACTGATGCAAAACTGGCCCCCTCAGGTGTCCCTGTGATTTACATCATTTCAGTGTTAACATGAAGGGGGCCCTTTGACAAATGAGACCCCTTAAGTAACTGGAATTTTCTTTACTCAACACTGATGCCTACCAATGTTAATTAAGTATTTATTGAAATCAAAATTTCTGGCCGGGCATGGTGGCTCATGACTGTAATCCCAGCACTTTGGGAGGCTGAGGCAGGTGGATCACTTGAGCCCAGGAGTTCAAGACCAGCCTGGGCAACATGACAAAATGCTGTCTCTACTAAAAATACAAAAAAATTAACCAGGTGTGAGGATGCACACCTGTGGTCCCAGCAAGGGAGGCTGAGATGGGAGGATTACTTGAGCCTGGGAGGTGGAAGTTGCAGTGAGCCGAGATCGCACCACTGCACTCCAGCCTGGGCAACAAAGTAAGACCTTATCTTAAAAAAAAAAAAAAAGAAAAAAGAAAATCAAGATTTCCTCAGTGGATCCAACAACCCACATAAATATAACCTTTGATAACCCATAGGGTCTACCATCCAGTTCTCTATTTTACACAGTTAAATGGAGCAATGTGATATTGGGTAGATAGATCTGAAGCACTACAAGAATCTACTAGTACCATGCCAGATGCTGATACAACATTGTGGACAACCCCACAGAATCCACAGTCTATAGAAGGGAGTGGCCATTCATCCCCAAACTACACAGTTAAACTGCAACTATAGCAAGGGGCACACGGTGTTAAGAGAGGGTAAAGAGATTTTAATCTGGTCACAGAGGTCAATGAAGGCATCCCTGAGAAAATAGCTCTTTCGTTAAGACCCGAAGGAAGAGTAAGAGAATGAATGGGGAGTGGGGAGAGACAGTGAGGACATGGAGCTTGGTGCAGCTGGAAAACTGAAGTGTAGATTGGTGAGGATAGGCAGGTGTGATGGGGCTGAGGCTGGGGCAGTGCCCAGGGTCATCAGGCTGGACCTCGAAGATGAGATAAAGGTCTGGATCTTTAGGAGCAGCCACTGGGGACCTTTAGACTCCTTCAGAAAGGGAAAGATTTGAGGATTATGTAGAAGGTGAAACTGACAACCTGCTATGCATCCGTTCTGCACACTTGCTGAGGCAGGAGACTGGACAAACACACTAAAGAGAGAAAAAGAAAGGTCAACAGCAAGGGCTGAAACGAAAAGGACTTCCTGGCCCATGTTAAGGTAAACAGAAAAGTAAACACTGAGGGCACACATCTCCAGAGTGGTACAGTCAGGCCAAGTTTTGCTACTCTCAGCTAACTGCAAATGTACACTTCTGCAAATGGCCCAGAAACGAATCTCAGAGCTTGCTAACAATGAGTCAACCCATTTTCAACCATGGAGATGGGTTCTATTTTGCACTGCTCTCACTAAAACAAAACAAAAATCTAAGCGGGACGTGGTAGCTCACGTCTGTAATCCCAGCACTTTAGGAAGCCAAGGCGGGCAGATCACCTGAGGTTAGGAGTTCGAGGCCAGCCTGGCAAACATGGTGAAACCCTGTCTCTACTAAAAACACACACACAAAAAATAGCCAGGCATGGTGGCACATGCCTGTAATCCAAGATACTCAGGAGGCTGAGGCAGGAGAACTGATTGAAGCCGGGAGGCGGAGGTTGCAGTTAGCCAAGATCGGGCCACTGCTCTCCAGCCTGGGTGACATAGTGAGACTCGGTCTCAAAAAAACAAAACAAAACAAAAAATCCAAAAATCTATAACATAGCTATTATTCTTGCGATGACACCAACATTATTATGCACCCGTAGAGCAGGGTACTGGTTTTAATCTGCACAAAAATCACAGAATGTTCATGCTGGGAGGAAACTTAAACATTATCTGAATATTTGTGTACTTTTCCAGTATTCTCATAGATGTTTTCATATACAGTTTATTTTCTGTTAACATGTATGTTTGGTGTCTCCTAATTAAACTGTGTGTTTTTCATGTGGGCTATACCATGTGTACTGCCTTTCAAGTTACCCTCATTCCCATCTAAGCACCAGTGGAACACACACACACACACACACACACCCCCCCCGCCCCCTTCCCCCCCCCCCCGCCACACACACACGACTGTACTCAGAGGAGCTTAATCAACACTGTTAGTTGAATGACTTACTGACAACAGACCAAAGGCTGCCTCTGAGACTGATGGTCAAAGCCATAAAGTCAAGAAGATGTATTTAGTCTCCATTTAAAAGAATCTGATTCGGCTGAGCTCAGTGGTTCACGCCTGTAATCCCAACAATTTGAGAGGCCAAGGAGGGCAGATCACCTGAGGTTAGGAGTTCAAGACTGGCCAACATGGTAAAAGCCTGTCTCCACTAAAAATATAAAAATCAGCCAGGCATGGTGGCAGGCCCTGTTATCCCAGCTACTTGGGAGGCTGAGGCAGAAGAATCGCTTGAACCCAGGAGGCAGAGGTTGCAGTTAGCTGAGATCGTGCCACTGCACTCCAGCCTGGGCAACAGAGCAAGATTCTGTCTCAAAAAAAATAAAAATGAAAATGAAAGAATCTGATAAAAATATAAGGGAGCCAGGCATGGTGGCTCATACCTGTAATCCCAGAACTTTGGGAGACCGAGTCAGAAGGATTGCTTGAAATCAGGAGTTTGAGACCAGGGTGGGCAACATAGCGAGACCCGTATCTCTACCAAAAAAAAAAAAAAAATTAATTAGCCAGGTGCAGTAGCATGCATCTGTAGTCCTGGCTACTCTGGAGGCTGAGGTGGGAGGGTCACTTGAGTCCAGGAGTTGGAGGCTCAGCTAGGAGTCAGTAGGTAGGATCAGGCCATTGCATTCCTGCCTGGGCCACAGAGAGAGACCCTGTGTCAAAACAAAACAAAATAAATAACCATAGAGGAGAGATGAAATGAACCGCCAAAGACTTGCTCCACCAGCTCTTCAAAGGATGGGAAAAACCAAAAGGGGCTAGAACCTGAGGCCCCAGCCCCTCTCCGTGCAGGAAAGTTGGTTCTGTCACTCATGGGAAGAGTGGACCTGGATTAAACAGGAAAGCTGAGAAGGATGCCACATCCCTGGTTAAAAGGTCGGGGGAAAATGAGTATATCAAGCAAACTGAGAGGTGTTGCAATTTCAGAAGGAAAGTAATTTTCTTAGATGACAGCATAAGCCACTTTCAGCTTTTTCTTTTCTTTGATCCATCAGCGTTGCCCTGGCCACCAACCAAGTTCACACAGTCCAAGCAGACATTCTGGATTGCATCAACATGTTAGCACTCTTCGTTTTCAAAATGTAGACCATATATAGCTAAGATTAAACCTGTAGCAACCAGCCCCTAGATGTCATTGTTGCTGCTGAAATATCAACTCTTGAGTCTTGGAATTTTTACATCTGAAGAGATAGCACTGTTCATCTGAATAAGCCCCTTAAATAATGCAAATTCAATTCACTTTCGGTTTTTCAAAGCCAAGTCCAAAGTCTTCTGGACTTCTTAACCAAAATGCAACTAAATCTTAGGGTGTTAGCACACATTCAGTTGCCAACAAAATCCGCATTCAGGAAAAATAGGCTGAAAAACCCACGTAGTCGTATGTGACATTCCTAACGTGCTCACATCAAATTCCACGACATAAGCTGATTATGGAGTCGCTGGGCGATTCTGCCCTTCTTCTTTTCGTGTGTTGTCTGACTTCTGTGCCTGCCTCTGTCATCGGTGTCTGGAGCTCAGAGCCGTCTGTGCCTTGCGAACAGCAGCTTCCAATCAAGGGCGCGTGGAAGAGCAGAAGCGCCCACCCTGTTTCCAACAAGCCATTGAATGCGACATATTCTTTGTTTCCAACAAGCCATTGAATGCGACATATTCTTTGTTCACAGTGTCCTTCAACTCCATCTCTTCCTTCCATTTCATAACATTCCAGTCCCAGTCTTTGTAATAACAATACTTTATTGTTTACTGATTGCTTTCTATGAGTCAGACATACATTCGGTTCTTTAAACTTTTCAATGGCCCTGTAAGGTAGGTATGAAGTAACTGAGGCACAGAGATGTACAGTAACTTGTCCAGGACACACAGCTAGTGAATGCTAACAGGTTTTGAAGCACAGGGTCAATGAAAACCAGTCCACAGACGGGATTCTTAGGGCCTCTTTGTGGCCAACTCCCTCGTCTCCAACTGGATGCCATGTTTACTCTCTTTCCAAGCCTCCGGCCCTCAATCTCACGCCCTATCTTCCCAAAAGATGCTTTTGAGTAGCTCCTCCAACAAACTTTATGCTTGGGAGCATGTCTGCTAAATGAAATCACTTTTTTCTTTGATCATTCAGTGTTTACTGAATGTAGCTACATTTTAGGCCCTGTTCTAGGCCGGGAGGGCAGGAGAGACATTGATGAACAAAACTGACAAGCTCCCCTGGGCTCTTGAAGCTCATTTCCCACCAGGGTAGACAGATGTTGAGGCAGTGATTACACATGGAATTAATGACAAGAGAGTGAAGCCCACAAAGACGCAGGAAATCACACAAGCAGAGCCCCTAACACGGCCCTCCATCAGAAGGCTCTGAACAGAGGCCTGCTGCCTGTCTCTGCCTGGCCCAGTCCCAGCCCCAATCTGCCTTTCTGGCCAGAGCTCTTCCTGCTCCCCATACTGAGTCCTCCAACCCCAGCAGAGGGGTCTCCACGATCCAGATAGATGCCCTGTGTCCGTGTGCACATCCCTGCTCCATTCAGGTTGGTCCATTTTCTTCCACGTGCCAAGGTGACCCATTCTTGAACTTAGCTAGCTCAGATTTTGCCTTCCCATTATCTGGTCCTAGGGATGTCCCTGCAGGTGGCCTAGAGATATGAGTGGAAGGAGAAGGCCTGATGCAAGAGGGATGGATGGCATGGCAGCCTGACCACCTACTCATGAAGCTTCATGCACCCCACAGCTCCACTCATGCCTAATTCTGGATGAACCACTTATACCTGGCGACAGACTTCTACTGGGCCTTCCTGCCTTCTGGCCTTGTGGAGCTGAAGATGAGACCAGAAGGGGCATGCAATTTGCTATTTGCAGTGTGGATGATATGGTTTGGCTCTGTGTCCCCACCCAAATCTCATCTCAAATTGTAATCCCCGTATGTTGGGGAGGGTCCTGGTGGGGGGTGATTAAATCATGTGGGTGGACTTCCCCCTTGCTGTTCTCATGATAGTGAGTGAGTTCTCATGACATCTGGTTGTTTGAAAGTGTGTGGTACTTCCCCCCTCACTCTGTCTCTCTCCTGCTCCAAGCATGGTAAGATATGCTTGCTTCCTCTTGCCTGATGCCATGATTGTTAAGTCTCCGGAGGCCTTTCAGTCATGCTTCCTGTTAAGCCTGCAGAACTGTGAGTCAATTAAACCTCTTTTCTTCATAAATTACCCAGTCTCAGGTAGCTCCTTAGAGCAGCATGAGAACGGACTAATATAGTGAACTTTCTCTGGGTACGATATGCATTTTTTCCTTTCCTTTCTCACTCATGTCTCTTTCTCAGTAAAAGAAACATCCCAGGCTGGGCATGGTGGCTCACGCCTATAATCCCAGCACTTTGGGAGGCCAAGATGGGTGGATCACTTGAGGTCAGGAGTTCAAGACCAGCCTGGGCAACATGGTAAAACCGCATCTCCACTAAAAATACAAAAATTAGCCAGGCGTGGTGACACATGCCTGTATTCCCAGCTACTCCAGAGGCTGAGGCAGGAGAATCATTGGAACCCAGGAGGCGGAGGTTGCAGTGAGCCGAGATTGCACCACTGCACTCCAGCCTGGGTGACAGAGCGAGAGTCAGTGTCAAAAAATAAAAATAAATAAATAAATAAATTAATTAATTAAACATCCTAGAAGGTCAAATACTATACCGTGTTCCCTCTGCTTGGTCTTCCCCAGTATACCAAGAGCTCAAGCTGGGAATCTTAGAAGATAGACTCCTTGCAATCTGCAGTTATCCATTTACTGATGTCTTAAGCAAGAAGTAGAACTCCCAGCCAGTCAGTGATGATGCCAGCAGCTCCTCCTAGTCTATCACCTCAAGAGGAGCTGTCAAAATAACAAATGACATATTTTTAAGTTGCAGGATTACCCCTTAGCTGGGCTCTCTTGGTTTGATTAGCAGTTACTTTTCCTTTTAGTGTCTTTCTTCATCTTCTCCTCCTTCTTTTCATTTTCTTCCTCTGCTCCACTCATCAATAAAGGCCACTGTTTTCAGGAAACTGCTTCTCTAGGAAGAATTGAACAGTATCCTGTTACAATCATATTGTCTTATTCAGAAGCAGGTGGTATTACCTGTCAACAGGGGTTTGAGGGCAGAGCAAATAGCTCCCACCCAGCTCGGTGGAGCCACTCCCTGGCTCCTGGGTAGAGAAAAATGGCCAAAGAAGAGAGCTCTTTGGAGGCCTCAAAATCTCATTTTCATTCCCCTTGCAGAGAAGAGACTGACTTTATTGACAAAGACGACTGAAAATTGCTTGAGCGTTCCAATAACCAGTCTGCGTTGAGGCAGAAAGACAGTCTGGCGGAGGCAAGCTCCCTGCTCCACCGCTAGCTCCGCCGAGCCACGCTTTCCTGCAGCACCAGTCTGTGGCATATGCAGACTAGACTGAAAGGAGCCTCCTGTCGGCCTCAAAAGCAGCCCCCCTCCACCTCCACTCCCAGCCTGCTGGTGCATTTCCTGGATCCCAATCACAAATCAACACGAATGCAGGGAATCTCTGCCAGACACCAAACTCTTAGGCTGATTCAGGAGCTTGGGGTCACGCCTAAGCTGGCTTGGACTAGACACAGGTCCCATTTTCCACTGGAGTGCCCTGTGGCTTGGCTGCACATTGCAGGTGGGCCGCTAGATGTCACCATTATTGATTCTTGTCCTTATACCCAGGTCCTGAGTCTAAGACAGGGTCTCAGGGCTAGGAGAACTCTGGAGAGAATTCCATCGCAGCGTCACCTGCAGGGCTGCTATATTTGCTATGTCTGAGTTCCTCGGTGGGCCTTTTCTAAATAAGTTAGCATCTCAGCCCCAAAACAGCTGAGCTGCAAATTATGCAAAGACCAGTGTGAGCCAGAGCCAACCCTGACTTTCACAATCACGTCCCCTGCTCTTTCTCCTCCTCTTCATTGTCATGGTTGGTCATTATGTATCCTTCTGGTTTACTTGGGCCCTCAATAAGAAATAAATTAGTATGTATGCCTCATAGCACCAGGGATTTTAGATGTCGATGTGCTGTTGAAGAAACGTAGGTCTGTGGCTTTTAGCAGAGAATGAATGACAGATGGATAATTTATGATAGTCCTTGAGACCTGAACTACAATTATGAAGTATTTCTAGGTGTATATTCAGGAGGCAAAGTGTAAGGAACCCAGAGCTAATGTTAATTTATTACCGACAGCTGTATATATAACAATATATCACGTCTTTTCATCTTACATTCCTTCCTTCTGACTTACATCAAGCAATCTTTTCATTCATTAATAAAATCAAGTCTTGCCATTATTCTTAATGATGAAGTCCCATCTTGAACCCAGAGGACTCCTATCATTAAACTCCATGCTTCTATATACCAGTCATCTGAAGCTCAAAAAAAAAAGGATAAATTGAACTTCTTGTTTTACAAGCAAGGTGAAAACATCGGAAAGATACAGCCCACTTGCTCACAGTCCCACAAGGGCTAAGTAGCAAAGTCAGGGACAATTTTGGGGTTTATTTTTCTCAGCTCGCACTACCACATCCTTTTTTCGCCTTTTAGCTCTCTTGCCTCCTCTCACCCTTCTACAATCTCTCCTTTTTTGAGGCAGTATATTTTTTAAAGGTCATGATAAAAATTACACCTTAAAGAAATACGGGCCACATGTCTCATCCAATTTTCTGTTCTGTGCCAAAGACTTACATGATTAATCCCTTCAAAACAAATCTAATCTAATCTTATCACACCAAAGACAAGGTGTCCTTCATAAGTATTGTGGCTGGAAACAAGTAGGTCTTCCTCCAGTTTCAACTGGTTCAATGTCTCATTCAGTTTACAACCAGTCATCACCTTGGCAACTTACTTGAGGCACTGTCTTCAGCGTTCCCAAAATGTAAGTAGCGCTCCAGTTCAACTTGTAAAATCATCAAACTCCGTGGTCACTTTAGGAGATACAGAGACCCATGATACTTGTAGGAGAAGTGAAACCTTTAGCCTCATCGACTAATTAATGGCCTCAAAGTAAAATAATGAGGTGTGTGGAGATAGGGATTCAGTTACCGGGTCATCTCTCATCTGGAGACACAATCAGATTCCACTGAATAGGCGCTAGATAACTGAGTAAGCGAGTTTCCTATCTGTAATACTAAATCTTACTAGGATTGTTTAATTAAATCATGATAAATAACACTCTGTGGCAGGTGAGAGGTGCTGAGAAGAGTTTAGGTGAGATGTCCACAAGTTCAATGGAGCTACATCTGAATCCCTTTGCATTCTTCTGACTTAAAAATGTTGACTGTAACTTTCCAGAGAGTTCTTTTCTAGGAAAGAGAAATACTGAGGTTCTGTGTCCCAGGCTTTTTGAAGTTGTCTTGGTTTTCCTATCAGATTCTGCATTGTATACTTTCTCAGTCTTCAGGAATGAAGGTCCTAATTCCTTCATTATCATTCCTTTCTGCCTATAATGATTTCTTCCTAATGGCTCTGGCTGTTCCAGGTACATCAGAGTAGGGAGTGGGTATCAGTGGCTGTGTCATGCTACAGTAACAAGCAGATTTCTCAAAGAACTAACATTAGAACTACCATTCCACCCAACAATCCCACTACTGGGTGTATACCCAAAGGAAGATAAATCATTTTACTGAAAAGACACCTGCACTCGTATATTTACTGAAGCTATTCACAATTGCAAAGACATGGAATCAACTGAAGTGCCATCAATGGTAGACTGGATAAAGAAAATGTGGTACATATACAGCAAGGAATACTATGCAGCCATAAAAAAGAACAAAATCATGTCCCTTGCAGCAACATGGATGCAGCTAGAGGCCATTATCCTAAGCAAATTAACACAGAAACAGAAAGCCCAATAATGCATGTTCTCACTTATAAGTGGAAGCTAAACACGGGGTATACATGGACATAAAGAAGGGAACAATGAACACTGCAGACCCCAAAAAGGGAGAGGCAGGGAGGGGGGCAAGGTTTGAAAAACTACCTATAGGGTACGATGTTCACTATTTGGGTGAGGGAATCAATGGAAGCCCATACTTCAGCATCATCTAATATACCATGTAACAAATCTGCACATGGACCTCCCTAATCTAAAATTGAAGAAAAAAAAAGGCCAGGTGCGGTGGCTCATGCCTGTAATCCCAGCATTTTGGGAGGCCAAGGTGGGTGGATCATCTGAGGTCGGGAGTTTGAGATCAGCCTGGCTGACATGGTGAAACCCCGTCTACTAAAAATACAAAAACAAGCCGGGCGTGGTGGCATGTGCCTGTAATCCCAGCTACTCCGGAGGCGGAGGCAGGAGAATGGCTTGAATCCAGCAGGGGGAGGTTGCAGTGAGCTGGAATCGCACACTGTACTCCAGCCTGGGCGACAGGGTGAGACTCTGTCTCAAAAAAACAACAACAAAAAATTAGCTCCAAAATCGTCAGAGACTTGCTCACCCTACATATCCACCACCATGGGTCAGCTGGGGACTCAGCTCATCATTGTCCCTCTAAGATGCCAGCTGACGGGATGGCCACCACCTGAAACACTGCCAGTCATCAAGCCAAAGGGAAACGTACTCTGGAGGGAACCGCGCTGGCAATTAAATGCTCCAGCAGGCAGGGAATGCCCTTACTCCTAGACACGATCCATTGGCCAACACCAGTAACTGGCCACACCCCCGAGCCACAGGGTCAGGAATTTCTATCTAACCTTATGCCAGAAGAAGGACAATGGGAACTAGCTGGTGAATACCAGTAATGACCACTACAGGAACTTCAGACGAAGATACACTTTCGTTCGCTTGTTTTAAAAGTTCTTTATTTTCCCTAGATTATATTTTCTCTATTGTGTTTCTGTGCTCTCCCTTGATCAAATAATTCTGTCATTTCGTCTGTCCACTTTCAGATTCATGGACATTACACTTAAGACTTGACTAACGAAAAGCCTCTCTTCAGATAAGAAGTTAGGATTGTTTGTGCCAATAGCCCAAGGGAAGGAATTTCTCATATTACTTGTTTGTTCTCCCTTTCAACACTTCGTATTTCTGGTTTTTCTTCACTGTTTTTTCCTTCCACCCTTCCATGCTAGTCTCCTGCTCAATCTCTTACCTTTTATTGAAAAAAAAATTACTCAACATTTTATTTTTATTTCTTCACAGCTATTTGGTCTAATTGGTAAAGGATTCTGTGGAATAGCAGAATTCTAACTTTGCAGCCGGGTGCGGTGGCTCACGCCGGTAACCCCAGCACTTTGGGAGGCGGAGGCGGGAGGATCCTGACGTCAAGAGATCGAGACCATCCTGGCCAAAATGGTGAAACCCCGTCTCTACTAAAAACACAAAAAAATTAGCTGGGCATGGTGGCACGCCCTGTAGTGCCAGCTACTCGGGAGGCTGAGGCAGGAAAATCACTTGAACCTGGGAGGTGGAGGTTGCAGTGAGCCGAGATTGCGCCACTGCACTCCAGCCTGGGGAGAGAGCGAGATTCTGTCTAAAAAAAATAATAATAAAAATTCTAATTTTGCTGGTTTCCTAACCCCCAAATTCAGATGAATTTGAATTCTGAAATACAGTAACAGGAATTATCAGCCTGTCTGATTCTAAATTTTGTTGGATCTTCCTCCCAGGACCGTGGACAGCCCAGCCAGCTGTAAAGGCCTCTAAAAAGATCTGGAATAGATCCCCAAGAGGTATCTCACCAAATGAGTCCATTCCATTACAATGGCCAGAATCTTCAGTTTTACTCCCTTGCTCATGTCCACCGCTCATCCGGAGTCCAGACCCAAGCACCACGCTGCGTAGTTGCTAATACGGCAAAACTATCCAGCATTTTTGGTGAAATTGGCTGGAATGCTTTACTCAGTCCGTTTTTCACTGTTAGCAGGGGAACCACCCTAGTATCTTTCATAAAACAGATCCGAATGACAAACACCATCGTGCCCCCGGAGGGCTGAGCTTGTGTTACTGGGTCTGGTCCTACAAACCCTGAAAATCCTGAATCTCTCAAGCAAAGAGATTTCCCAGGGCCAGCTCTGGCCCTTAACAGGCACCCCTTAACGCCAAGCTGCGAATCTGGCTAGGACCTCTATATTTTAGCCAAGAACACCTTGAAATGTACAGTCCTACCAAATCCAGAAGCACAAGGCTAAAGAAAAAAAAAAAAAAACCCCAATGCCCATTGTTGAAAGCCAATTGCGGGGTGAGTGGGGTGATAAGGCTAGCCCACAGCGGATTTAGGCGACGTGGGGAGATGCCAAAGTGAATACATGGTGACTTCTCAATCTAGACGTCTGGAAGGGGCCATGAGAGCCAGACAACTGGGCCCGAACCCCGCCCGGGAGCCAGGGTTTGCAAGGGGCTTAAACCGGCTGGGGAGCCTCACTCTCTCGGGTCCAGCCTCGGCGGCCCGGGATGCCGGTAGGAGGGGCCTGAGCCTCGCCCCACCCCCGCTGCCCGCCATTCGGGTCACCTGACCCACCCGCGGCTCACGTGATCCGTTCCCAGCGCCGCCATTTTGGAGCTCCGGATGAGGAGGGGGAAAGCGGGGGAAAAGAGGGAAAAGAGCCGGGAGAGAGGTGGGCAAGGACAAGGGCGAGGGCACGGCCGGGTCCTGGCTGGCCAAACGAGGCTCGCGGAAGCAGCAGCCGCCGCCTGACCGCAGGTACCGCGCCCCGGGGCCGCCCCTCCGCCCGCTGTTAGCGCCGCCGCCGGCCATGTGCATCCTCCCCTCAGGCCTCTGCCGGCGCTCGCTTCCTCCTCAGCCGGCCGACCCCCGCCAGGTGCTAGCCACAAGCCCCAAGTTCCGTGTCCCGGTTCTGTCTTCTGTGCAGCAAGGCCTGCGGAGACTCCGGGCTTGCCCTGCAGCTGGGGGTGGGGGGGAACCTGCTGCTCCCTGCATACTGTCACCAGCCCGGCCCGCCTGCAGGCCCGCCCGCAGGCGTTGCTTCCTTCTCCAGGCGTTGCTTCCTTCTGCAGATGTGAGATCGCTTAGGCCAGCCGGGATGGACCCAGCCACGATGTTCTCACAGCATCTTTTGATTAATTTTCTAAGCCCCCTCATTCCCCACCCATCACCTCAGTCCTTTAGCCAGTGCGTGGTGTAGAAAAAGCTACTACAGAAACGCAGCCCTGGTCTTCTGCATTTATTACCATCCTCTGGAGATAGAATGATATCTCCGGAGATCACGGAGACCATCAGGGAAAGCTCCCACTTCTTGAGACCTGGGGGCATCGGAATGAATGGTTTGCGTAGAAGACCGGGATGATTAATAAGGTGGAGGCCACTTTCCAAACCCCAAGGCGGTCTTTTTTAAGTTTCTGCAGTGGGCTGTAATTTCCTATCAGTCTGCATCGCTCTTCTCAGGCAATTACTGGATTTATCACCTCTTTGAGTTTGCACTTTCTCCAGTACTCCGCTCTCGCTCAGAGTATGGGTTGCATTATTGATTAAAAGAAAGCCTGGCCCTTCATTCCTTTACCTCACTAACTCGTTGAAAATTAACTTCAGGGGAGCCCTAAAGATGTTTTTTCTGCCCTGGCAGTGAGCTATTTTACTTAACCGTAATCGATAAGGTAGTTGCATTCTAGGTGAAACGAATAAGCATTTTTTTATCTTTTAGATTTATTCCAGCCAGTATAAGAAACAGTGGCAAAGAAATGTAGGACCAGAGTAGGAAACTGCGTTAGAAGATATATAGGTCACACCACTGTGTCATATCTTTTTATACTGTTTTTCTGCCTATTGTGCTTGGTTGCAGAATCACTCGTTAGATTGTATTTTTAGTTTAGATTAAAATAGCAATGTGCAATTTATTGTTCCATTCTCATTAGAAAATGATGTCAGTAAAACCAATAGTGTTGAGTCTAGTACGTAAATTCTGAGGTAAAACAAAATACACAATTATTGGGAGAAGTTTCCAGAGCTATTTTTTCCTAACTTCTGCAAAATCCTCAAGTCGGCTTGTTAGATAAATTATTTAAATTTGCATTACGTAATAGGGTTGCATGAACATTCCTCTGAATTTCTTTTTACATGGAATATTGAGAAATTTTTCACTGCCAAAAAAAAAAAATCATTACTTTGTTTCACCAAGAAAGAGAAATGTTTTGATACTATATACTTTCGTTCTTGGCCACAGCTGGATTTTGAAGATTGATCCAAGGGACTGTATTAATTTCAGGAATTGATTTGAAAGACACTGGCTCTGCCACTTAACAGCCATGTAACCTTGGGTAAGTCACTTAAACCACACTGAGTGTTTCCTTATTTGTAAGATTGTATAACACCCACCTAGCCTGTCCTAAAGAGTTATGAGGATCAGATACCACTAACATGTTTGATAGAGCCTAGCTGTAAGGAGCTGTTACTCTTTTCAGTATTGATATTTTGTACATTTTTATTCTCATTGAGAATTAAGAGGAAAATTGGTATATTAGAGAAAGCATGGTTTTAGAGTGAGATTGGCCTGGATTCCTGTTCTTAAACCAGTTACCACTTTGTGTCTGTCTCAGGTTCCTCATCTGCAAAAAAAAAAAAAAAAAATACACAAAATTTGAGTATTACACAAAATCTACAGAGGCATTACTCCCTAGACTTGCACCTCATGGGCAAGGATTTCCTCAGTCATTTTTGTAGTCTCCAGCACTCTGGTTGGCACACTATAGGTGCTCAATAAATGATAGTAAATCTGAATATTGGTTAATGTTAGTTAGACCTTATGTCTTCATTGCAGCTGCCAAATTAGAATATTCTCTCAGGCTATGTGCCAACTAAGAAACTCTATACTATGAAACTCCATATACTTGTGATATTTATACTCACTTTTTTCTTAGTGGTAATTAATAATTACCTTGGGCTCAGAAGATTTTAAATCAAATAAATTGTAGCCGATATAGTGAGATAAATCTATAAATAATGTGTAAGCAGTTTCCAGGTAACTTTATAGACAGTTTATAATTCAGGGACCTGAAAGTTCGTCTAGCTTCACCCTCTTGTTTTACATCTGAGCAATCTAAAACTCACAGAGACAGTGACTTGCCTAAGGTCACAAGATCACACAGCTAATTGAGGGCACTTTAGGGGAGGGACCCTTGAGCTTATGTCCCCTGCCTTCTTTTGGCTGGAGCAAAATAAATTTGTCATATTTTAGAATTATAATAATCTGGAAGAATGGGGAATTTATTGGCCATTGCTTCTATAGCACAATTTTTTTTTTTTTTTCCATTTTGGAAAAAAATTCTTGTTCTGAAAGAGAAGGTTCTTTTGTATCATATTGCACTGTTCTTCATATAAACACAGAAAATTACAGCCTTTTCTCCAGGCCCACATGAATTGTTCAACTTGATTTTACTCATGATGACCATACTACTGTAACTATAAAGAAGTAATTAGATACCCAGATAACCAAATAGCAAATTATAAGGAAATAAAGACAACTGAAATAATTTGGCTCCTAACTTTTTGTGAGAAAGATATTAATCAGAAGCGTTTGCCTGTGGAATACTGTTGTCAAGGAAAGATTTGAGAGAGTTGGTGGAAAGGGTTATAGAACTTTTCTGGTTTGGGATATAACTTTTGTTTATTACTTATTTATTTGTAACAATTTAATATATTTAATGTTGTTATGTCTAAACATTCCAAACAAGAAATCTCCTGTTTTGCTAATGCCTGTCGTCTTCTTTCCTCGTGGTGAACTTTCCTATTCAGCCATATCGATCTTTTCACTCACCCCCAGATAGCATGCTTATTCTTACTTCTAAAAATATAGTCATGTCATGGCTGCTTTTCTGGTCACTGCTACCCTTGTGTCAACTTGTATCAGCAGTATTCCAAGGAAGCAAATGGCACGTTGAAATGAGGATAATTCAAGGAAGGTATATTTACAAAGATATTAGTAATAAAGGTGTTGGACTTCAGTAAGCAAACCACAGCATAATGCAGTTATCTGGAGCTAGCAGCATTAGGAGAGGGAGAGGTATCAGAATCAGAAGAAGAGTCTTGGAGAGCAGCCTACCTGGAAAGAAATAGCCTTCTATTGAGGAACACGGCCAATCCAAGGTGACCTAGAGGTAGAGAACCAGGACGATGAATATTCTGATCTCACTCTGCTACCTCCCTCTGATCTGTCATGGTTCTTCACTGGCTGACCTCAACCAGAAAGCAGAGGGCAGGGGAGCCTAGTGATGTAACCCCTCTGACACAGAGCAGAATGGAAAGGAGGATACAGTGAGCCTAGAGGGCAAATGGATGATGTCTGGCATGCTGCCCATCCTTTGGGAACCAGTGGACATCTTACCTCTCCATGAACCTTTTGCTTACCTTGCTAGCCCAAAAGAGCTCTTCAGTCTCTTTCAGGATTTAGTCATTGACTGTTGCCTTTTATTTTACCTTGTGTACCATCGCATTGTTTAAACGCTGTTACTTTTTAACTTCCAAATGTTTGCCTTATCCACTCAACTCAGTTTTAAACTACAAGTATTAAGAATTTAAAATTTTTCCTGATACTTTGCCTTGCGCCTTGCACATAACAATTTGTTTGTTACACACACACACATATTTGTAGTTCTGCATTAGTGGTCTAAGTAAAATTTCTGTGATTCTAAGAAATCAAGAAATTTGAAGAATTGGCCTTAAGGTAACTTCCCCTGTGTGTATACTTTATTATTATCTGTTTAGCCTTTTTATTATGAAAAATGTTAAACATTTACATAAGTAGAAAGAACAGTGAATTCCTAGGTACTCATCATTCAACTTCAATTACAGAATTAGTCATTCTTTATTCTCATCCTCTCCACCCCACCACTGCAGTATCACCAAGGTAATTGTTTTAAAGCTGTGTTTACGTTGATCTCTTGGAAGCCAAGGAGAGTATGCAGATTGTCATAGTTTATGTCGTCATCACTATTGAGCCACTGACATTGTATGTATACTCCTTATTTCATCTCTTGTGTTCAGATTTGCTTCACTTGACACGCAATCTCATATATATGTATTTCTGCATTAGTGGTCTAAGTAACATTTTTGTGAAAATTGGAAGAGTTGGCCTTACAGTAACTTCCCCTCTGTGTATACTTTATTATCAACTGTTTATCTAACCTTTTTTTTTTTTTTTAACAGAGACTTGTTTTTATGAGATTAACCTGTGCATTGATTTTGCATGGGGACCCAAACTGGTTTTTCAGGTGTTTCCTGACATATTTTATGTTGTCATATCTGTTTTATAGCTGCCATTACTGTACTTATCCCCAAATGTATGCAGCCTTTAAAATGAGATACTTACATAAATGTTCAGGGAAAATTGGAGCATCTGCTGCAAATTTCCATTAGCTCTTAATGCCTGAGCAGACACAGCTTTAAAAATCTGAATGTTTTGTCAGATTCTTTTGTATTAGTCTTTTTCTTGAGTTAAGATGAACTCCTCCTTCTCTTCATTTCACTTTCTTTTTAAGGTACACACTGAAATATCCACGGGGAGCAATTTGCACTGGTCTGTGTCACTTCTCTTATTAAGTAGAAGAAAGATAACATGAGTCACCTTTGTAACCCTGTGGATGTGCAAAGTCTCTTGAACAAACATTCACTTGTTAACCTCCAGATGATTAGTCAGCCTTCATGGGTGTTACATTTCATGGGAATGGAGACCTTAGATCTACAGTAGAGAGCCGCATCGTGTTCAGAAAATTGAACGTTTGAGGATTCCTATTATTAAACTTATTATTTAATCAATTTGCATTTAACCATTGAACTGACAGAAATAAGGCCTTAAGTTAATCACCCTAAAGGGAAATCAGTAGTCACATGAAGAGCCACAGCTCCTCTTGGCCTAAAAATGTGGAATTCTAAGACAATAAAGCAACTTAGGAAGTCATAAAAAGGTTTTTCTAAGGAAACAAATTGTTCCCCCATTGGTCTCCTCTTTAATGACTTACAGCTGAGCATAGAGATCTAAAAAGACTTGTTCCTTCTACCTGAGAAAGATGAAACAGAACTAGTCTTTTGAGAGATTGTTTAAGGGAGAGTGGCTGAAGGACCATGGGCCTTTGGGAGCCAGGGTAGCTGTCATTGTTGGAATGGCCATGGAATGCATCTTCTGCTGTGAGGGCAGTTAGAGACAGCTAGTAGCCGAGAGAAAAAAAGCTGATGCCATAGGGCAGAGTATTATTGGGAAGAAGTAGTACTGAAGAAGCCAAGAGTAAAGTGTTTGCATTTTTGCCTGATGTGGACCTAGATCTAGAAAGCTGGCTTGCCAGAAGGAGTAGAAAATCAGGAAGAAAAGCCATAGCTGCTGCCCAGAGTTGTGGGCGACCTGGCACTGAAGCTGGTCAGCACTCTGTTGCGGGGGGGGGGGGGGGGGGGGGTGCGGGGGCAGGGGGGCGGGGCCTGGCAGGACATTAGTTATCATCTTGGCAGGGGCTGAAGGGCCCTTATATGTTGATTCAACCATGCGGGGAAGAACAGCGATGATTCACCACCTAAAATAAGAATTCAGAGCCTGGGACTGAAGTTTAAGAATAGTGTGGTCTTTGGTCTATAGCTAGTGCCACTAAAAATTTTGTTGGCATTTATTGAATGTTGTGAGTAAGATTCCAGAATGCACCTAAAATGTGGAAAAACAAAACTTGTTGCTGGAAAAAAGCCTAAACTTAAAAATGTGATCCAAGTCAACAAATTAATCTCACTTTAAGCCAAAGGAAATGTTTGAAATGAAAGTACTGCCAGGAAATAGAAAGAGTATTCTAGACTTAGGCAGAAAGATTTATGGGTATTTATGTTTAGTGACTTTCTCAGCCATAATGCATTATTAGAACGAACAAATAACCTCTTCTAAGGACTCTGTTCATATCTGGAAGTGAAACACAATTGGGATATCAATTTTTTCCTTCTCTGATGTCCCTTAGCCTTTCAGGAAAAAAAAAAAAACCATGTATGTGGATATGAGTAATAGTTGACCGCTAATATGACCTCTAAAAAAAAACCACAGCATAGTTTGTGGTTTATCTTCAGGAAGATAAAGGAAGTAAAAGTAGGAACTAGATCATTGCTTTTATTTAATTTCATTTATATAGTACTTTCCCAAATTCAATATGCCCTGTACAAACTACCTGACTATAGTTTCACAATTTCAAAGATTTGGGGAGAAAAAAAACAAATTTGTGATTTTAGTAATAAAACTGCAGCTGTATTTGGTATAAGAAATACTCTCTCAAGAATTGTATCAGTCATTGGCTTTACAGAGTGATGTTTCACAGTAACTGGAGGGGTTTCACATGCCTTGAGAATGGCTGTGCTCCTTTAATCAAGGAATAGGAGTCTTTTTTTTTTTTTTCTTTCTTGGCATTGTGCAAAATGGAGGGAGTACTTTTGGTCCTGCTGGATGCTGAAGGCAAAGAAAGTGAAGAAAAATGGAGAAAAAGATCATCTTTCCAAAGAAATAAGTGATAGAGGGGAGTATCTTCATCATTAGTCTTGATAGAAGATTGCATTCTAAAGAGAAATTCTAACCAATTTAAATCTATACTGGGGATCGCCAGGTGTGTGGACATGGAGCTTCCAGCTTAGAAAATACTTAGATGAGATTATAGACACTAACATTCTCTTATATTTTCTAAATTACATGCCTGTAATTATCCTGTAACCTGGTATTTTTCTGTTTTACATTATCCTTTTTAGATATGGAAGAAAGTAGCAGTGTTGCCATGTTGCTGCCAGATATTGGGGAACAGGAAGCTATATTGACTGCTGAAAGTATCATCAGTCCTTCATTGGAAATTGATGAACAAAGAAAAACTAAACCAGATCCATTAATCCATGTTATCCAGAAGTTAAGCAAGATAGTGGAAAATGAAAAGTCACAAAAATGTCTTTTAATTGGGAAGAAACGCCCACATTCAAGTGCTGCAACACACTCTCTTGAAACCCAAGAACTTTGTGAGATTCCAGCTAAAGTAACCCAGTCACCTGCTGCTGATACTAGAAGGGCTGAGATGTCACAAACAAATTTTACCCCTGACACTCTTGCCCAGAATGAAGGGAAGGCTATGTCTTATCAGTGTAGCCTTTGTAAGTTTCTATCATCATCCTTTTCCGTGTTAAAAGATCATATTAAGCAGCATGGTCAGCAAAATGAAGTGATACTAATGTGCTCAGAGTGCCATATTACATCTAGAAGCCAGGAGGAACTTGAAGCCCACGTGGTGAATGACCATGACAACGATGCCAATATCCACACCCAATCCAAAGCCCAACAGTGCGTAAGCCCCTCCAGCTCTTTGTGTCGGAAAACCACAGAAAGAAATGAAACGGTTCCAGATATCCCAGTAAGTGTGGACAATCCACAGACTCATACTGTCCAAACTGCATCTGTGGCAGAAATGGGTAGGAGGAAATGGTATGCATACGAACAGTACGGCATGTATCGATGCTTGTTTTGTAGTTATACTTGTGGCCAGCAGAGAATGTTGAAAACACACGCTTGGAAACATGCTGGGGAGGTTGATTGCTCCTATCCAATCTTTGAAAATGAAAATGAGCCCCTAGGCCTGCTGGATTCTTCAGCAGCTGCTGCGCCTGGTGGGGTCGATGCAGTGGTCATTGCTATTGGAGACAGTGAACTGAGTATTCACAATGGGCCATCAGTGCAAGTGCAGATTTGCAGCTCAGAACAGTTATCATCTTCATCTCCTTTAGAACAGAGTGCAGAAAGAGGAGTACACCTAAGTCAGTCAGTTACCCTGGACCCCAATGAGGAAGAAATGCTAGAAGTGATTTCTGATGCAGAGGAGAATCTGATTCCTGATAGCCTGCTTACATCAGCACAGAAAATCATCAGCAGCAGCCCCAATAAAAAAGGGCATGTTAACGTGATAGTGGAGCGATTGCCAAGTGCTGAAGAAACCCTTTCACAGAAGCGCTTCCTCATGAACACTGAAATGGAAGAAGGGAAGGACCTGAGCCCAACAGAAGCTCAGATTGGGCGTGAAGGAACGGATGATGTTTATCGTGCTGATAAATGTACTGTTGATATTGGGGGATTGATCATAGGCTGGAGCAGTTCAGAGAAGAAAGACGAGTTAATGAATAAAGGCCTGGCTACTGATGAGAATGCCCCACCAGGCCGGAGAAGGACAAATTCTGAATCTCTTCGATTACACTCATTAGCTGCAGAAGCCCTTGTCACAATGCCTATAAGAGCTGCAGAGTTGACAAGAGCCAACCTGGGGCACTATGGAGATATAAACCTTTTAGGTCCAGATACTAGTCAAAGGCAAGTAGATAGTACATTGGCAGCATACTCAAAAATGATGTCGCCACTTAAAAACTCTTCAGATGGATTAACTAGTCTTAACCAAAGCAACTCCACCTTGGTAGCACTCCCAGAGGGTAGGCAGGAATTGTCAGATGGGCAGGTTAAGACAGGCATCAGCATGTCTTTACTCACCGTCATTGAAAAATTGAGAGAAAGGACAGACCAAAACGCTTCAGACGATGACATTTTGAAAGAGTTGCAGGACAACGCCCAGTGCCAACCCAACAGCGATACAAGTTTGTCTGGAAACAATGTGGTGGAATACATCCCAAATGCTGAACGACCCTACCGTTGCCGCCTGTGTCACTACACAAGTGGCAACAAGGGCTACATCAAGCAGCACTTACGAGTCCATCGACAGAGACAGCCTTATCAGTGTCCTATCTGCGAGCACATAGCGGACAACAGCAAAGATTTGGAGAGTCACATGATCCACCACTGTAAGACAAGAATATACCAGTGCAAGCAGTGTGAAGAATCCTTCCATTATAAGGTAAGCATTGGTTCAGGAAGTCTTTCAGAGGACCTTCGCATCTTAGAGTGAGAAGGGAACTTTGTAGATCTAGTCCAATCACCTCATTTTATAGATAAGGAAACTGGGTCCCAGAAAAGTTTGATAATTTGCCCAAGGGGATCCCAACTTACCAGTATTAAAGTTGGGACTGTTCAGAATTTCTGCTGTAGAATCCTTTTCCCTGCCTGCTGCCTCCTTAACAGCCTCTGTGTTTTAGTGTGTGTGGTCTAAAGTGTTGATTTTCTGTTGCAACAGAATTATAGGGAGTGTATAGTGGATTGACATCATACATACGTTTGACTTAAACAAATTTAACCGTACATCATCACAACAAAAAAATACATATTTTTCATCTTATATGGCCCCAGAATGCCAGGCATTCAGTTCAGCTTCTACATAACCAACAGTGATGTGTATCATTGCAGAAGGAAAAATGGGCTATGGTGGACCTATTAAAAGGCACTGTCATGGAAATAGAGCCATGTGTGTCATGTTTTATGGGCAGGGTAAAGAACTTTCAAGAGTTATTTTGACTGTCTGATTTTTATCTTAAGTGCTGACCTTATCAAAACCAATATCCTGTATGAAGTGCTATTCGTTTATAAAGGAAACTTGTTGAATCATTGGTTTAGAACTTTTCTTCTTCAGTGGGCCAGGTGACTCCTTGAAAATGTATTACAAGTGTTATCCTAAGGGCTAACTAGGAGGTAGACTTTTTCCCTCAGATTACCGAGAGCTGGGGTCTAGCTGTGGTAAAAGTAACAGGAGGGAGGCTGAGGTGGGCGGATCACGAGGTCAGGAGATCGAGACCATCCTGGCTAACACTGTGAAACCCTGTCTGCTAAAAATACAAAAACTTAGCTGGGTGTGGTGGTGGGCACCTGTAGTCCCAGCTACTCGGGAGACTGAGGAAGGAGAATGGCCTGAATCTGGGAGGCGGAGCTTGCAGTGAGCCAAGATCCTGCCTCTGCACTCCAGCCTGGGCAACAGAGTGAGACTCCATCTCAAAAAAAAAAAGGGTAACAGGAATAAGAAAGCCCTTGAGTCTGAGGTTCACTGCTTCTCAGATTAACTCATGAAATTCCAAGTAGGACGTCCACATAGGCTGCAAAGACAAGTTCCAGAAGTCTCCGGGAGTTTCTTTTGCTACTGAGCTCTTGATTCATGGAAATGGAAGTAGAGGAGACAGGATATCCTTGGAGGAGCATTTCCAGTTAGGTCTCTTACACATTTAGATATTTAAATGAAAAATCAGGAGTCCGGCGATTACTGATTGGATTTTTTTTTTGTGAAGTTGCATTATTCTGAACACTGCTCGTTCCTCCTCTGGGCCTACCAGTGTTTCAGTAAATACGGATACGCCCTGTGTAATCACCTAAGAAAATGGTGACTTCCTTTCAGAGAATATGAAGAGGAACTGTCCATTGAATGTGATTATGATTTGCTAATGTACTTCTTTCTATAAATTGTCAAATGTGTCACATGATCCTTTAGCAGACTTGATTTTAAAATATGGTAATTCGTTGTACTAGGCCATGAAAGCAATGAACCTGTTCTTCTACAGCCTCCTAAGAGTTGGACATATATATTTATTGAAAATTACATATTTCTTTCCACTTTTTAGAGTCAATTGAGGAACCATGAGAGAGAACAGCACAGTCTTCCAGATACCTTGTCAATAGCAACTTCTAATGAGCCAAGAATTTCCAGTGATACAGCTGATGGAAAATGTGTCCAGGAAGGTATCTATATGTTTTGTTATGCAGGCTGCAGTGACTCGCACATGACATAAAAGTGCCCTTAATTGTCTTGGTTGGTTATTTTCAGAGCAAAAGCCTATATTCTCCTCCATTTTTGTACCATGGATGTGAGTGAATCTGATCTCACTGTTTCTGAGGAAATGCCAAGTACTGAATGAAGCAGGTGATTACTAGGTCCTAGGTGAGAAGCCCTAGATAGTAAGGATTCATCTTCAGTTGAAACTTAAGAGCCCCTTAGAAGGTGATGTACCAGCAAGCCAGAAAAGCTACAACATGGAAAACAGGCCTCCCCTCCCTCTCGGCACCAGTTGACCTACTGAGAACAGAGCTTTTGCAGATGGTAGGCCCCCACCCCAAACTTTAACTGGGGCTTCCCGCTGTGATCTTATTCTTACACAAGTATGACTGCCAGATTTCATCTGCATTATTAAAAAAAAAAAAAAACACACACAGACACACAAGATCTTTTTATGTACTAGTTAGGTAGCAGTCAACCAAGTTTCTGGTAATAGGAATATTAGAATCAAAAGATTTAATTAGAGCTCCATGAAAAGGAGGATGCCACATTCGGAGAATTAAGGATAAAGTGTACTAAGCTGTGCCGCTTTGGTTCAGCTCACTTAAATTGATATACTTTAAATGTCTCCAGTGTGGCGCATAATGTTTATGGGAGATAAAACATATTGGGGTGACTTTCCTTTTTAGATTTGCTAAGAATTAAAGTTAGAAACGACTACAGAGTGAAATGTTTTACCATAATGTTTCATTAAATTATACCCTAGAAAGCATAACTGATTCTAGAATGCTTCTGAAAGAACTGATTTTGACACCACTGTAGCACCAAAATTCTCATGTCAAACAGATGTCATCCCTGTAAAACTCTCCGAAACAAAAGGAGTTTATGACATAACATCTGTTTCTGCAGTAGATGGCTGAGCTAAAACAGTTTTGTTTCCTTTTTACAAAATAGCCCTAAATGCCTCCTTTTATTTTAATTCATTATGTTTCCATATCCCCTTTAAAGGAGACATTAAAACGTCTGATATGATTGGACCATAAATCCCTAATGAAGGGATGAAGTAAATACTACTCAGTAGCACCACCTGCAGTTAATATCAGTGTTGGAAGATGTCTTTTTTAGCACCGTCCTGAAAAGCAAACATTTCAAACTGTCCAAATGAGTTAACATTAAAATTCACAATTTTAATAAAAAGATTAAAGTGTCAGCTCAAAATTAAAATAACCACTTCAGACTTTACAGTATTAATGTATGTTTACTAGATTTTATGTTGCAGCATCTTTTCTTTGTGGCTCATGCCTTTTTTTAGGGTTACATGTATGGATTTTTAAATTGCCTGCCATGCCTCTTTTCCCCCACCTGGCTCCATTTGCTTTTTTCTCTCAGCACTGTAGCAGTTCAGATGGCTGCATACTTATACCTGGATGGGTACTTTATTAACTCAATATTAGATATTTTGAAATCTGGTTGTCAGGCCAAAGAAAAAAATTTTAGCTCACAAATAAGGTAATAATAATTCATGCTTTGTTAAAACTTCTTTACCTATTTAGTAAACTTGTTAAACAAGAAGAGAGATGTGTGCCTCTGTGATCCCCAGTCTCTGCCATTCTGATAGCACAGATACCTTAGGGCATGTTTCAGCTTAACATTTGCTTGGCCAAAAGGCATGGCCTGCCTGTCTTAAGCTAGATACTGTGCTAGGTGCTGGGAGTACAGTGAAAGGCATCACTGCCCTTCAGGAATCCAACTCAGTGAAGAAGACAGAACGAGGCTGATGGGTATGTCAGCAGATACCGCAGGAGCTCAAATAGAGCCGCAAGCAAAGCCCTTTCGTATGGTGTTACTCCATGAAACCTAATTAAATTGTTTTTTTATTGGAAACCTATAATTTGCCAAGCCCTGGGGATTCAGTCTAAACAAAACAAGCAGATCCTTATCCTCAGGGAATAGACAGCTTAGTGACAGGGCAGAGATTTTACCCAGACATGCAGGTAAAGTACAGACTTTGCTAAAGGAAAAATATAGGACTTATTAAACTATGCTGTTAGATGAGAAAACTGAGACTTCAAGAGGCAAAATAATTTACCCATGATCGTACTGGTAGAAAGTGGCAGAGCGAGGACTAAGCCCAAGTTTTTGAACTTTAAATCCAATATTCTTTCCATTGGAAACAGTTGCTTGAAGTAGCACAGGCTCTCATTCTGTGCTATATTAAGTTTTTCCATCTGTCAGTTTTATTAGTTGTCATTGATCTGTAATATTTCTCACACAAAACCATTATCCAATATTTCACACTTCATTTTTTAGGGTTTTTTTAAAACTGTATTTGGAACAGTGCCATTTATAATCAAGTCCAAGTTTTTAACCTACCAATTAAGAGCAATACTTAGATTATAATTATGATTAGTGTGTATATTAATGTTATAGATTTATACCAGGAAATTAGGACATTTTGTTCTGCCTGGCAGTAGTTATTAGCAAAAGAAAATTTCAATTTTAGAAACCGTAAATTTAACTTAAGGATTTTCTTTGTTGAAATTTCAGTGTGGGTTTTCCTTTGTATAATACCACAGATTTTACTTTTATGCAGTGTATGCAGGTGTTCTACCTAAGCTTTCTTCCTGCCAAGAGACACACAGTTCTTCCTGCTCTGCCTTTTTCATGAGCTTCCATGCTTGCTTTGTTTCTGAATATAAAGCAGAGTGTGAATAGCCTGTGGACTGTATGCTGACAGACAAGTGCATGAAGCATTGAATATCTTCAAGAAATCGTTTTATATGATCAAGTCACTCAACTCGTGTTGACATAAGCTTACCCCAACTTGAATTACTCAGCCCTGTTGTTGCAGAGTGAGTTTAGTAACATGGCTTCTTTTCGTTGGATCCATGTTTCCTGCATTTCAGAGAGCTGCATATTCACTGTCAGTCATAACTTTTGTCCTTGTAACCTGTCAGTTAACTAGAAAGAATTATACCTTGCGTAGCACTTAAAAATTTGCGGCTGCTTTTCCTTTCTTGTTGTGTTGGTAGCTGACGTTTAGTGGCAAACAAAGAAAATGCACTGGGTGAAAAGGCCTTAGGCTTTTTTTTTGTAGGGGGAGAGTGGGGAAGAGATCTCTTGCTCTGTTGCCCTGGCTGGTGTCCAGCTCCTGGCCTCAGGCAATCCTCCCACCTCAGCCTCCCAGAGTGCTAGGATTATGGGCATGAGCCACCACACCCAGCCAGGCTTTTTATATTGAGTTGGTTATATATGCTTCATAGCTACACTTTATAATATTGGAGTATAGTATTAAATTACAGCTTGTTGACAAGTCAGTGTTTCTGTAAGACAGTATATCCAATATTGGTTAGAGTAACACCTATTTGGTGATACAGATCAACAGGGTGTCTCTGATTAATTTAGCTCCTACACAGTCAGCCAGAAGCAAGTTCATTATGATTTAGAATATTGTACATGGTTATGCAGAAATCATCCCAACCTATCTGTGTTTATAGGTCAGATGATGTTGTTTATATCTGCTGATAGTGTATATGCAGGAAAACCTATAAAACCACTTCAGACTTGTTAAAACAGTGAGAAAGCCGTAATTGAAATATTAATACAACTGTGTGGTGTAAATTTTCATTTACAATGGAATGTAAATGCTGTCATTTGAATCTTGTCAAAGCCTGCTACTAAAACTCTGAAATACCTTGTCTAGGGAATAAGTCTTCAGTCCAGAAACAGTATAGATGTGATGTGTGTGATTATACAAGTACAACATATGTTGGTGTCAGAAACCACAGGCGAATCCATAACTCTGATAAGCCGTACAGGTAGGTGTTATGATTCTAGAATTTTAATGCTTGTATTAAAATATTTTATAGTAAAGAAAATGAAATAAAAATATATAGCACTTATTGAAACACAGGTTAAGAAGTAAGAAATTTTCACTAATTGGTTTTATATTTTGTTGTTTTATATATTTACTTATTTATTCTTTGAGCCAGTGTCTTGCTGTATTGCCCAGGCTGGAGTGCAGTGGTGTGATCACAGCTCACTGCAGCCTCGAACTCCTGGCCTCAAGGGATCCTCCCACATCAGCCTCCCAATCCCTGCTGGGATTGCAGGCGTGAGCCACTGCACCTGGCTGGTTTTATAAGTCTTGTTTGGTTTGTTAAGATGTGAACTTTAAGCTTGAATCTTAGGACAGTAGGCATTTTGTCTAGTTGATATATAGGAAATTGTCTTTATCTGTCAATTTTATGTTTTCATTTCATATGGGTATAAATTTCATAGCAATTTTCAGTGCCTTAGAGTTCATTTCAGTAATTTGGCAGTAAGGTACTCAGTATTCAGCAAAAGATCCTTAAAATTTAAAGGCAATAAAATTTTCTATGAAAGAGTCCGTTTTTCAAAATTAAGCTAGTATGTGTAGAATAAGTCATTCAATTTCGTTACTTGATTTTTCCCAAAAGCAAATTCGGATATGTATTTCAGAAAATATAGGCATTCTCAGTGATAGTGCTAGGCAATGGGCATGAACTTTCACCCCTTTGTCAAAACTTAGCAGGTTTAACTCTCTCCCCAGATTCTGTAGATATGATACAAGAGAGTGTGGGAAAGTTATTCTATTAATCTCAATGAGAACCCAATAGATTGTGCCATAAAAGGTCATTGTTTAATCCCACAGTGTGGTGATCTGTGTATGGTTTCGAATATTTAATATTTGCTTAATTTGCAAACCAGCAGACTTACTTATAATCACTCTTCAGACAGTGCATCTGTTTGCAGAGTCTTAAAACTCTGTGGAAGGTGTTTGACCTTGCCTCAGTCCTCCTCAGTGTCTTCCTTCCTTCCTTCCTTTCCTTCCTTTCCTTCCTTTCCTTCCTTTCCTTCCTTCCTTTCCTTCCTTCCTTTCCTTCCTTTCCTTTCCTTCCTTTCCTTTCCCTCCCTCCCTCCCTCCCTCCCTCCCTCCTTCCTTCCTTCCTTCCTTTTTTTGTTTGACAGAGTCTCGCTCTGTCATCACCCAGGCTGGAGTGCAGTGGCGTGATCTCACCTCACGGCAACCTCTGCCTCCCAGGTTCAAGTGATTCTCATGCCTCAGCCTCCCGAGTAGCTGGGACCACAGGCATGTGCCATGATTAGCTAATTAGAGACGGGGTTTCGCCAGGTCTTGAACTCCCGGCCTCAAGTGTCCGCCCACCTTGGCCTCCCAAAGTGCTGGGATTACATGGTTACACCATGTCCAATCAGTCTGTTTAATAGGTGGGACTGAGTATATTTACATTCGTGATTTATACTGGGAAATGTTTAAGAGAATGTGATGGAAACAGGGAACACTAGTTTACCTGATAGGAGGAGAAAGCTTTGCCTTTATATTTTTGGTATCCTTGAATTTAGACATACCGTGCCAGATTCATGTGATTTAAGTAAGAAGAAAATAACATTTCTCCGGGTCCAGAATTAGATTGTTCTTTCATTCATGGAGAAATATTTATTGAGCAAATATTATGCTTCAGGGGCCGTGCTAGATTCTTGGACTGCAGTCATAACAAAACAGACGTCATCTTTGCTGTCATGGAACTTGTAGACAAACAATAAGCAAGTAAACCCTCAAATACTTAGGAAAAAGATTAGTGATTCTGGTTCTGTTGAAGGTTTTACATCTGCTTTATTAGATCAGTCTTGCAGCTTAAAGGTTCATTTTGATAGCTGTCAGTGTCTCAGGGATGTTTTCTTGTGTTCTTAAAATATTCACAGATTCATAGGATTCATTGCAGTTGTCCTAGGGTCTTCCTACCAACGGGCAACATCCCGTGAGCATCCTCTTTGTGTAACATCAGAGAACTCTCAGCCTGTTATTTTCCAAATTTATTCACACTCCACTTGTCACTGGGTTTGGTGTGTTTATGCCTTAGAAACAATTTTGTCATATCTCCCTCTTTGTACTTATCATCAGTTTTTCCTCATAAGTCTTATTTTCCAATGTCATGGCTCTCCTTTTAACCTTCTTTAAATACTCACCATCCTTTGTCTTCATGGGATTTCGGGTCGCAGAGCATTACGAATTAACATGTTCTATTCCAGGATGTTTCTAGGACTTTCTCCTCGTTGTCCTATACTGTGTGCCTTAAGCAGAGCTGGTAGCATAGCCTTTATAATGTCTGACTTAATTCAAGGATCACAGGAGTTTCTCTGGCTCATTTCGTGTCTGCTTCATTCAGTTTGGTTGCCTGGTGCACTTATGGTCAGAGTTTGGGCTTGGTTTCTCAGAGTTCATGCCATACCCTATGCATTTCTGATGCCCTACATTTCGTTAAGAAACATGCTCACAAGCAGCAGTAATGAGTTCTTCAAGAGCTACAAGGCCTTGTTGCACAACTTCTAAACGTTGCACAAGGTCACAAAGGATTTATTGTTTATTTTAGTGTGCCTATTACATAATAAGTTTTCTCTAGTGGTGAAACCTGTTCCTTTCTCGTGCTTTTGCTTTTTATGCTGTCATTCCAGTCCTTCAATGACCCCATCTTTGTGGTCTGGGCAGTACGGCTTCATGGATCCCTGGTTCTGGGGGCAGATAGTCCTGGGATTGAATCTGAGCTCTCTCACTTGTGAGATTTGTGATCTTGCGCAAACTGTTTCACCTCTCTGTACTGGTTTTGTCATTAATAGAATGAGGATATTAAGGTTGTGAGGGTGAAATGAAATACCATATAAGGTACCAGCACATAATAAACAGCCAGTAAGTGGTAGCTGGTAGTTACTGGGCCCAGCTTCTATCTTCTCAATAATTCATTATCTAACCAAAGAAAAGTACTAAAAGGCTGATGACCTCTAAACACTAGGGAAACAAAGAAGAATTAATTCTGTGCCAGGGTAGGCAAGCAGAGCTCATTTTACAGGAGAGATGCTGGGCCCAGGCAGAGTGCTGTCCCTGCTGAGGTCCCCATGCTATGTCTGGCTGCTTTGGAGTCACTCTAGTATCTTGGGAGCATCCCAGGCCTGGACCACACAGTTCCTGTGCCCCACTGGTGACCTTGGGAATGTTATGCCATACTAAGCCTCTTTTCCCATACGAAACTGGGGAGAATACTTCCCCGCTCATAAGGCTTTGTGAAGATTAAGTGAGATTATATTTATGAAGTACCCAGCATATTACTTGGTGCATTGAAGGGGCTTGTTGCCATTTTCTGCTCATGAAGTTGTCAGATTATCTCAGAAGCGCTGTTCTTACCCAGAAAAAAAGAGAGCTGTTTTCCATTCCTGTGGAAGGACAGGGAAAGATTAAAATGACATCATTCCATCCCAGTCCCTACCAATGCAGCTATTCATAACTTTGTTTTTATTCTGTGTAAACCATACACCAATTATAGTTATACCTGACATTTCTTTTTTTTCTCTTTTTTAAATTTTATTTTTCCATAAGTTGTTGGGGTACAGGTGGTGTTTGGTTACATGAATAAGTTCTTTAGTGGTGATTTGTGAGAACCGGGTGCACCCATCACCCGAGCAGTATACACAGCACCATATTTGTTGTCTTTTATCCCTCGCCCTCCTCCCACTCTTTCCCCCCAAGTCCCCAAAGCCATTTTATCATTCTTATGCCTTTGCGTCCTCATAGCTTAGCTCCCACGTATCAGTGAGAACATGTGATGTTTGGTTTTCCATTCCTGAGTTACTTCACTTAGAATAATAGTTTCTAGTCTCATCCAGGTCACTGCAAATGCTGTTAATTCATTCCTTTTTATGGCTGAGTAGTATTCCATCATATATATATGTCTCAGAGTTCTTTATCCACTCGTTGATTGATGGGCATTTGGGTTGGTTCCACGATTTTGCTATTGTGAATTGTGCTGCTATAAACTTGCGTGTGCAAGCATCTTTTTCAAATAATGACTTCTTTTCCTGGGATTGCTGGATCAAATGGTAGTTCTACTTTTAGTTCTTTAAGGAATCTCTACACTGTTCCATAGTGGCTGTACTAGTTTACATTCCCACCAGCAATGTAGAAGTGGTCCTTATCGCCACATCCACACCAACATCTACTGTTTATTGATTCTTTGATTATGGCCATTCTTACAGTAGTAAGGTGGTGTCACACTGTGGTTTTGATTTGCATTTCCCTGATCATTAGTGATGTTGCATTTGATTTGCATTTCCCTGATCATTAATGATTTTTTCATATGTTTGTTGGCCATTTACATATCTTCTTTTGAGAATTGTCTATTTATGTCCTTAGCCCACTTTTTGATGGGATTGTTTTTTTCCTACTGATTTGTTTGAGTTCATTGTAGATTCTGGATATTAGTCCTTTGTCAGATGTATAGATTATGAAGATTTTCACCCACTCTTTGGGTTGTCTGTGTACTCTGCTGACTGTTCCTTTTGCCTTGCCAAAGCTCTTTAGTTTAATTAGATACAGCTATTTATCTTTGTTTTTATTGCAATTGCTTTTGGGTTTTTAGTCATGAAATCCTTGCCTAAGCCAGTGTCTAGAAGGGTTTTTCCAATGTTATCTTCTAGAATTTTTGTAGTTTCAGGTCTTAGGTTTAAGTCCTTAATCCATCTTGAGTTGATTTTTGTATAAGGTGAGAGATTGTACCTGACATTTATAACATTGACCCCAAAGTTTTACTGAAAAGTTGCACTCAAAATTTTTCATATTAGATGGTCCTTGGTTTAGTTCAATATTACACTGCTGGACCTGCCCTGATTTACATCTCCCAGTACCACTTTTGTAGAGAACAAAATGGGAGAACAAAACGTTGTCCTAAGAGTATCAGTTTCTTTTTAACCATATGGCATGGAACCCATTTTCCCTTAGAAACACAACTGTACTGTGCTTAGGTTCTGAAACTACACTGTGTTAGGGGGACAGCATGATGTCCAGGGGAGTACATGGGCTTTGGGCTCAAGTACTCCACACACTGCCTAGGACATAGTAGGTGCTTGGTAAATGTTGACTGATAGTTGTCCATATCCCTCAGTTTTTCCCATCTATAAAATGGGTCTGATTCTATAAGCTTTTTGTATAAGTTTAATTTATGCTTGAAAATAAATGTGTAGTGGTATTATTATACCTTTTCTTCCTTAAGTAGAATAGCTGCCCAAATAATATAAGATGAATTTTTTTTAGTACCCAGTCCAAAAATACCCATTTTCCCCCAATTGTTTCAAAACATACTTTTGGAGGTAGCTTTTTCATATTGAGAACCAAACAAGGTCCAGCCACTCTATTAAGAGAGTATCTTAAGTCTCTCTCTCCCTCCCTCTAAATTTTTTAAATAGATTTTATAATTGATGTTACCATGCCTCCTGAAAATTGCATAAATCATAAAGGTACAGCTGATGAATAATCACAAATTAAACTCATGCTTACAACACAAACCATTATGAGCTCTTCAGCAGCACCCTTTCGTGGGCCTTCCAGTCATTAACCACCCCTCCCCTCTTTCTGGTAACCACTATCTTGACTTCTAACATTATCAATTAGTTTTTTCTGTTTCTGAACTTAATAAAAATGGAATCATACAGTACATGTTCTACTTTATGTTCAGATTTTTTTACTCAACGTGTGTGTATGTGTGTGTCTGTATAGTTCCACCTAGCACAATTGCATTTCATTGTTGCATAGTATTCCACTGTTAAGACCGCCACAATTTATTCATTGTTCTGTGAATAGACATTTGGGTTATTGCAAGGTTTTCCTACCTGATATGATCTGATGCCATTTTGAACATTCTTTTACATGTTTTTGGGCACATATATGAAATGAGTCCATTTCCATTGGGTTTATACCTAGGGGTGGAATTTCTTGGTAATTGGACATGTATATGTATTCAGCTTTGGTAGACAGTGTCAACAGTTTTCCAAAATGGTTGTACCTATTCACATCCTCACCAGCACTTTGTGTTGTCGGTCATTAATCTTTATTGTTTTGGTAGATGTATAGCAGTGTATTATTGTGCTTTTGTTTGCATTTCCCTGATAATTTCTGAGTTTGAGCATCTTTTCATTTGTTTATGGGCTATTATTGCCCACTTCTTTTTTGCATTGTCTGTTGTATTAGTTTGGCATTGTTATAAGGGAATACCTGAGGCTGGGTAAGTTATAAAGAAGAGGTTTATTTGCTCATGGTTCTGCAGGCTGTCCTCTGCTTCTGGTGAGGGCCTCAGGAGGCTTCCAGTCATGACAGAGGTGAAGCGGGAGCAGATATGTCACATTGTGAGACATGGAGCAAGAGAGAGGGGAGGAGGTACAGGCTCTTCTTAACAGTCAGATCTTGCAGTAACAGAGAGAGAACTCATTATTCATGAATGGCTACACCAAGCCATTCATAAGGGATCCATCCCCATGACCCAGTCGCCTCTCCCCAGGCTTTACCTCCAACATTGGGGATCAAATTTCGACATGAGATTTGGAAGGACAAATATCCAAACTGTATCATCTGCTGTTTTCTTACTGATTTGCAGGAGCTCTTCAGGTATTCTGAGTACTAGGCCTTTGTGGGGCATATTGCAGATGTCATCTAACTATGGCTTGCCTTTCTACTTTTCTTAATGATGTCTTTTGATGAACAGATATTTCCAGTTTAATATAGTCAAATGTATTAATCTTTTTCTTTGTGTTTAGGACTTTTGTGTTCTTATATTCTGAAACTAGTTTTGATTTTTTGAAATAGTCTGTTGAGTAAGGTAGATGATGATACAGAAATAAAAATGTGTGCTGATTTTCAGGGATGGCACATCAACTATGTGTGCTTAGGTATTACTGAGCCTCATTTACTAATATGGCACTAAAGCTAAAAAAAATCTAAACAGAAAACATTCCAGAAAGGCTTTCAGCAGGGGGAATGTCAGTTTGGAATGGAAATGATAAGGTTGCCTCTCAGTGTAGTCAGTTATTATCTGGGATTTGTATAAATATAAGTATATTAGAAATGATGATAATAGCTGATATTTTTTAGAAGATTGTTTGTGGGCCAGGCCCGGTGTGCTAAGCATTCAATACGTGTCAGTTCAGTCCTCACAGCAGCCCAGTACTTAGGAATATTACTACCCCAATTTTGTAGACATGGAAACAGAGGCTGGGCTAGCTTAAATAACTTTCCCCATGTCTCAGAGCCGGGGCCTGAACTCTTGCTCCTAGTAACTGTGTCATCCTGCCTGTCTGTGCTACACCAGGGAGATCTCTTTATGAAGTATACTGCTGCTGCATGCCAGCAGCCCACACCAAATCAGGGTGTGAAATAGAAGCAATTTCATTATGCTCAGGGATTCTGTGGGTCGGTCAGGAATTTGGAAAGGACACAGTAGAGACGGCTTGTCCCATACAGTCTGGGGTCTCATCAGGGAAGGCTTGAAGGCTGGAAGTGACCCAGACAGCTAGGGGTTACAGTCCTCTGAAGGCTGCCTCAGCATAGGCTGGTGGCTGTGCTGTCTGTTGGTTGGGCGTCAGCTGGAACACGTACATGATTTCTCCTTGTGGACTTTGCAGGTCTGCTAGTCCCCAAAATGAGCTTCTTAGATAAGAAGTAGGCAAAAGCTGTGTTGCCTTTTATGACCTAACCTTGGCAGTCACAGCCCATCACTTCCACCAGAGTTACAGGCTTCAGTCTTTTTTCATCTGTAGGCATTGTGATTCTTTAGTCAACGTGTTGGCTTGGGGAAAAACTTGTCTTTAAAAAGCTTCAGTTTGTTTAAGGAAAATAGTGAAGGAGATAGTTTCATCAGGAGGAAAAAATATATATTTTGTTTTGAAGAGATGAACTGAAAGAGTTTGTTTTTCTCAGTGGCTTGAAGATCTCAGGTTCATCACAAAATTTGAAGTGGCTGTTTTGTGGGGGCCTTAGTTATTTCTTTAAAAGCATAGAAAATGAATTGAAGGTCATAAGATAAGCCCTATTGCAAAATTTCTATTGAAATCATTGTGTGTGTGTTCAAACCAGACTCAGGTCACCCCAAATCTTGTAGGACATCCAGCTGCTTTCTTCCATCTAAGCCCTCAAGGCAGTTGACCTGGAAACTAACCTTGGTCCCAGGCCAGGAAAGTGGGGGTTTTTAAACCAACATCCTTATGTCCTTGGGGTTCTGAGACCAAAGTAACTGACTTACTAACAGTGGGAGAGTCTATAGAAAAATTCAGTCTCAGGCTTTTTAGCCAAGTTATAAGAAGCCTTGGGTTTCTACATTGGCTTTCTTTGGGTTGCCAAAGTAGCTTCTTTGCATTGGGAAGAAACCATTTTTTATAAAGATACGGGTCGGGTTTTATTGGTTAGCATAGAAATTGTGCTGCTTTGGACATTCCAAAGCCTGGATCTAGCAATGGCCATATTTACAGGCCACTCTAGGAGTCCAGCAATCACACTGTTAGGGTGTTCACTTCTTTCCCCATGTCATGTGTATGACTTTGCCTCGGTAGACTTGAATAATTGAGTCCCAAATGGCTCTGTCATCAGGAGCATCCAGCAGTTCCACCAAGGAAGCAAAGCAGAATCATGACAGGTAGTGTCATGATCAATGTGCTCTTTTGTCAGTGTGGTTTCGTTTTGGTTTAAGACTTTTTTTGGCCAATGGATGGGGTGGGATAGGAAGGAGCAGTTTACCTTATGTGGAAATATGGTTGTTGCTGGTCTGTTGGTGAGGTGGTTAGAAATGATTTGTTAGACATAGCCTCTGTTTCAAAACATACTTTCTTTTTTTATGTTTTTGTTTTGTTTTTTAATACATGTTATTGTATATATTGGAGGTTAACAATATGATGTATAGGATGTAGATAGTAAAATGGTTACTATAGTGAAACAAATTAGCATATCTATCATCTTACGTACTTTTTTGTGGCAAAAGCAGTTAAAATCTACTTAACAAAAATTCCTAATACAGCACATTTCGACTACAGTCCTCATGCTGTGTATTAGGTCTCTAGACGAGTTCATCCTACATACGTGCTGCTTTGTATGCCGGAATCTTCTCTCCCTCCCCACCCCCAGCCCCTGGTAACCACTCCTTCCTTCTCTCTGTGTGTGTGTATTGGACTTTTAAGTAAGATTGAACAATATTTGTCTTTCTGTGTCTGGCTTGTTAGCATGAGGCCTCCAGGCCCATCCATGTTGTGGCAAAAGGCAGGCTCTCCGTTTTTAAGGCGGAATGATTGTGTATGTGTGTGTGCGTGTGTGCGTGCATGTGTGTGTGCACGCGCGCGTGCACGTCACGTTTTCTTTATCCGTTTGTCCGTCAGTGGACACTTAGGTTGTTTCCATACCTTGGTTTTTGTGAGGAATGCTGCACTGAACATGGAAATGCAGATAACTGGTGAGGTGGCGATCTCATCTCCTACACAGAAGAGGGATTTCTGGGTTGTGTGGTAGTTCTGTTTTTCTTTAGGAACCTCCATACTATTTTTCATGGTGGTACCAATCTACATTGTCACCAACAGTGTAGTAGGATTTCCTTTTCCCTACACCCTTGCCAACATTTGTTCTCTCTTTTGTCTTTGATAATAGTCATCCTAACAGGTTATCATTTCATAGTGGTTTTAATTTGTGTTTCCCTGATGATTAGTGATACTGAGCAGGTTTTCATATCACTGTTGCAGTTTTTATGTCTTTGGAGAAATATCTGTTCAGGTCCTTTGCCCATTTTTTAATCGAGTTATTTGTCCTTCTGCTATTGAGTTATAAGTGTTCTTTATAAATTTTGGATATTAACTCCTTATCGGATATGTGGTTTGCAAATATTTTTTTGCAGTCCTTAGGTTACTCTTTCATTTTGTTGATTGTTTTCTTTGCTGTGCAGAAGTTTTTTGGCTTGATGTTGTCCCATTTATTTATTTGTGCTTTTGTAGCCCGAGCTTTTGGTATCATAACCAAAAAATCATTGCCACTGCAGCAAGATTTTTCCTTGTATTCTCTTCTAGGAGTTTGATGGTTTCTGATATTCCATTCAGCTATTTTACCCATTTTGAGTTGATTGTTGTGGATGATGTAAGATATGGGTCCAGTTTAATCCTTTTGCTTGTGGATATCCAGTATTCCCAGCACCATTTATTGAAGAAACTATTCTTTCTCCATTATGTCTTCTTGGTGCCCTTGTCAAATATTCATTGACTGTGTATTTTTAGATTTATTTCTGGGCCATTTATTCTGTTCCATGGATCTGCACTTCTGTTTTTATGCCTTTACCATACTGTCAAAACATATTTTCTATCATTTCTCCTTTTTCTGGGTACTACATATACAGATCAGAGCCTTAAAAATGGCTGTGCCCGGCCGGGAGCGGTGGCTCATGCCTGTAATCCCAGCACTTTGGGAGGCTGAAGCAGGTGGATCACCTGAGGCCGATAGTTCGAGACCAGCCTGACCAACATGGAGAAATCCTGTCTCTACTAAAAATACAAAATTAGCCAGGTGTGGTAGTGCATGCCTGTAATCCCAGCTACTTGGGAGGCTGAGGCAGGAGAATCACCTGAACCTGGGAGGGGGAGGTTGCAGTCAGCCGAGATCGATTGCACCATTGCATTCCAGCCTGGGCAACAAGAGCGAAACTCCCATCTCAAAAAAAAAAAAAAATGACTGTGCCCCTCAGACCAGGAACGTTCTTATCTCTGGAAAGGAAGAGGAGGCAATTGAGGCGAGGCACACAGGGAGTCTCAAAGGTATATTGGTAATGTTCTGTGTCTCAACTAGGAGTGTTAATTGTTTATTATTATTATTATTATTATTATTTTTATTTTTTTGAGATGGAGTCTCGCTCTGTCGCCCAGGCTGGAGTGCAGTGGCATGATCTCGGCTCACTGCAAGCTCTGCCTTCCAGGTTCACGCCATTCTGCCTCAGCCTCCCAAGTAGCTGGGATTACAGGCGCCCGCTACCATACCTGGCTAATTTTTTATATTTTTAGTAGAGACAGGGTTTCACCATGTTAGCCAGGATGGTCTCAATCTCCTGACCTTGTGATCCGCCTGCCTCGGCCTCACAAAGTGCTGGGATTACAGGCATGAGCCACTGCGCCCGGCGCATTCTTTATTATTCTTAAGGAGTCTTGGGCGGGAAATGAACTCTATCCTAAAGAATAATCTGCAATGCATTTATATTGATTTGCCAGATAATTTGTTATAGCATTGTTTATAATGTCAAAAAGATCAAAAACATTCTAGCTCTATGCTACTTAGTAGAGTGGTTAAATTACAATATTTTCATAGGATGGAACATTATACCCCATTGAAAATGCATAATTTTTAACTTGAGAAAATACTCATGGAACATTGTCAAAAGTAGGATTAAAAATCTATAGTATGATTCTACTTTTGCTCCAGATCTACATATGTACATTAAAAAAGACCAGGAAGCTATGCAAGTAATTTTTTAGAATTTGTCTTTATACTTGCCTATATTCCATTTTCGTGCAAGGAATATAGATTATATAATCAGAAAAGGGTTTAAATAAAGAGATAGCATTTGCTGACCAGTTGAGTGGACAGGAATTGGCTCAGTAATTTAAACTAACAATCCATAAGCAAGGGGCTCTGATAGCATGGCAAACCAGATAACCCACAACGCTCCACGAGAAGAAAAGGCGTTTTTTTCAGCTATCAGTTCTGCAGGCCGAAAGGTTTGAGTGCCTGGCCCTGGCTTCTGGTGAAGGTTTTTGTGCTATGTCACAACATGGCAGAGAAGGTCAAAAAAGGGGACACATGCGAAGAACGGAAGAACTGAGGGGCGTCCTGGCTTCATAACACCGCACTCTCAAGAGAACTAATTCATTCCGAGAACCAGTCCAGTCTTGGAAGAGCAGGAACTCACCCACCACCGAGAGAACAACACCAACATCCCATTCATGAGGGATCCACCCCCAAACACAGAAACCTCCCACTAGGCCCTGCCTCCCAGTACAGCCACATTGGGGATCAAATTTCAACGTTAGTTTTGGTGTTGACAAACAGACCATATCTAAACTATGGTGCTGTGTGTCTTAGTCCCTTCAGGCTGCTATAAGAAAGTGCCTTAGACTGGGTAGTTTATGAACAACAGAAATGTGTTGCTCAGGGTTCTGGAGGCTGGGAAGTCCAAGCTCAAGGTGTCAGCAGCTTTGGTGTCTGATGAGGGCCTGCTCCCTGCTTCATAAATAGCACCTTTTTGCAGCATCCTGACATGCTGGAAGGGGTAATAAAGCTCCCCTAAACCTCTTTTATAAGGGCATTAATCCTATTCACAAGGCCTCTGCCCTCATGACCTAGTCACTTTCCAAAGTCCCCACCTCTTAATATTATCCCTTTGGGGATTAAATTTCCACATAGGAATTTCAGGGGAGGCACATACATTCAGATCATACCACTCACATTCACAAGGCCTCTGCCCTCATGACCTAGTCACCTTCCAAAGGCCCCACCTCTTAATACTATCCCTTTGGAGGTTTAGTTTCCACATAGGAATTTCGGGGGGGGGGGGTCACGTAAATTCAGATCATACCACATTGTAACTTAAAACTTAGGAACTTTGAGAAATAAAATGTTTTGTCTCTTTGTAAGAGACTCATCGAGTGGTTTGAACAGTGCTTGCCTTCTCATTGTATCCTTTGCAGTCTAGAATGAGCATCTTTCCTATGCCTTTGGCAGGTGGTCAGTTGTCCTTTCTAAGTAATTGTCATCATCATGAAATGTCTCCAAGAGTTCCTTTAACGCAAACTTGTTGGCCGCCGTAACTTCCTTCAGGAACTACATACCTCATCATTAAATTCACTGTCACTTAAGATCCTCTGGCTGCATATCCCAAGTTTTCTTCAGTGGCAGCAGTGTCAACATTCCTGTGGCCAATTATTTATTTGTTCTAGAATTCATTTACATGTATGTCTAATTTTGCTTCCAGCATTATCACTTTGTGGATTTTTGCTGCACTTCGATTTTGTTGGCCAGTTCCTCTCTTGTGACTATCCATTTTCATAACACATCCTGCAGGTTTAGCGTTGGGAGATAAGGATGCAGCATAACTACATGTTTTGCTGTCGGGAAGTGAACTGCATAGCACAATGACCAATCACCAGCTTTGAAAGGCTTGCTTGGTCACTGGGCATGATGCATCTCTGTTTACATAGTAGACTGAAGAGCTGCCAGTGAAGTTTATTCTCTGCAGTTAACTCACAATTCGTATTCCCATAGTAGTTAATAACTGAAATTTGAACCATGCTGTTGGGGGACTGATAATGTTTAACTAAGCCATAATAACTGAAATTCATGCAGCTCAGAACCGTGCAAAGCAAGGACCACACACACACACACACACACACACACACACACACACACTCTCTCACTCATTGTTAGGCTTGTTGTATATTTTATTTTTTCCATTGCTATTATAAATTGTTTTTTACTTCTTGCTAGCATTTTGCTAGCATTTTAATATTGTTTCCATATAAGAAAGTTGTTGATCTGGACAGAATGTTAGTTTTGTGGCTTTATTGAGTTATTATTTGTAACAGTTTTTAATTTTCTATTGGATTGTTAAGGTATATCATTATATTATCTGCAAATCATTTTCTCATACTTTCTTTTCTATTTATAGCTTTTCTTTCTTTTTTTTTTTTTTTCTTGAGACAGAGTCTTGTGCTGTCACCCAGCCTGGAGTGCAGTGGTGCGGTGGTGTGATCTTATCTCACTGCAACCTCCGCCTCCCGGGTTCAAGAGATTCTCCTGCCTCAGCCTCCTGAGTAGCTGGGATTACAGGCACCCGCCACCACACATGGCTAATTTTTGTATTTTTGGTAGAGACAGGGTTTTACCACGTTGGCCAGGCTGGTCTCAAACTCATGACCTCAGGTGATCCACCCACCTCAGCCTCCCAAAGTGCTAGGATTACAGGCATGAGCCACCACACTCGGCCTATACCTCTTCTTTCTTTCTCTTGTCTGATTGTCCTAGCTGGTACTTCCACAACACTGCATAGCAGTGGGGATAGTAAATGTCCTTGTTCTGTTCTTGAACTTAATGGAAGTGCTTCTGGTGTTTCCTAATTAAGCTTGATACTAGTTTTGGAGTTGAGAAAGTTGTATTTTTATGATATTGAAGAATTATCCGTCTACCTTATTTTGTAGAGAAGTTTTATTAAGAATGTATATTGGGTTAGGTGCTGTTGGTTTAAGTGCCTCCTGAGTATGGCAGTAGGAAATACACAGCTATACCCATGGAGTATATTTGTAAAAAAAAAAAAAAAAATTAAATATGACCTTGAATCTAATGAAACATGTAGATCATTGGTTCCCAACTAAGGGCTTTTGCCCCCTCAGAGGATATTTGCCAATGTCTGGAGACATTACTGCGTTTGTCACAACTGAGGGAGAAAACGCTACTGGCATTTAGTGAGCAGAGGCCAGGGATACTGCTGGACAACCTGCAGTGCCCCAGACAGCCGCCACAGTGAAGAATTACCTAGCCCCAAATGTCAGGAATGCAGAGGCCAAGAAACTCTTTTCTAGATCTCACTCCCAGTTCACAAGAAACATGAAGGACACAGGGACATGATAAACGACATCACCAGAAAGTCCTCAGTGTAGTCCATGCTGTGAGAGATTCTGCAAGACAGATGGGCCTGATATCTTCAACAGATACATGCATGAGGGGTGACAGGAAAGAAAGAAGAGATATTATAGATTAAAAGAGACTTAAGAGACTTACCAACCAAATGTGAAATGTAGATCTCATTTGGATCCTAATTTGAGTAAGACATGTCTGCAAAAATCAGGCAACTTTAAGTTAGAATACATGAAACAAGATTAGCAAAAATGCCGACAATCAGTTATTGAAACTGGATGGTACAGATTCATCACATTTTTATTTATAATTTTCTCTTTGTTTAACGATTTCCATAATCAGAAATTTAAAAATGAATATTGATTTTTTTAGATTTAGTCTCAGCAACACCAATGAAAATATGCCTTTTTGCTTCCAATCCTTTCAAATGGTGACTCATAATAATGAAGCTCCTAATACTGAATTGTCTGTATTCCTAGAATAAGCCTCCCCTAAAAGAATGAGCACATGCTGGTGCACAAATTAAAGTTTATAGACTGTGTTCTCAGAAGCTTTAAGTGCCTAAGATTTTTATACAAAGATGATTGTCAATTGTCAGAATTATATATTCTGCATAAAACAGTAGAGAATTAAATGGAATTCCACCAATTCCATCTAATGTGAAATGCTAGGCAGCTTATTGTAGTCATTAAATACTTTATTGTAGAAAGTTTAAATTATAACAGTAGCCTTCCATAATTCCAATTTTATAAAAATATATGTATTTTTAAATACTGGAAAATAGACCTCAAAATAATAATAATGGTTATATCTAGTGATAAGGCTATGAGTGATTTTTATTTTCTTTTTTTTTCCTGTATATTTCTAATTTTCTACAGTGAATTTTTGAAATCAGGAAAAAAGTCATTTACAAAATTAAAGCAGTTCACCTATCACCCAAATCTTGGTTTCTGATACCTTTCTCCAATAAAAAGAACTGGAGAAATTATCAGTCTAGTCTAGGACTGTGGTGGGGAATATGCAAAGTGATCCTGGAGCGTCTCAGGTCCAGCAAGTAAGGAAGTGCTTAAGAAACAAAACTTGAGGTGTGGCAGCAGGACACGGGAGCCAACCACAGAGGCCCAGGGGGCAAGGCTGGAGGAGTTTGAGCAACAAAATAAATAGTCAATACAGAATTTGCACCAATGTAGGGACCAGCCCCACAGGATCGGTGGGTTTTTCTCCCCGTGTGCAGAGATGAGAGATTGTAGAAATAAAGACACAAGACAGAGATAAAAGACAGCTGGGCCTGCGGGACCACTACCACCAAGACGCGAAGACCGGTAGTGGCCCCAAATGCCAGGCTGCGCTGATATTTATTGGATACAAGACAAAGGGGCAGGGAAAGGAGTGTGAGTCATCTCCAGTGATAGGTAAGGTCACGTGGGTCACGTGTCCACCGGACAGGGGGCACTTCCCTGCCTGGCAGCAGAGGCAGAGAGAGAGAGGGAGAGAGAAAGAGACAGCTTACGCCATTATTTCTGCATATCAGAGACTTTTAGTACTTTCACTAATTTTGCTACTGTTATCTAAAAGGCAGAGCCAGGTGTACAGGATGGAACATGAAAGCAGACTAGGAGCGTGACCACTGAAGCACAGCATCACAGGGAGGGTTAGGCCTCCAGATAACTGTGGGCGGGCCTGACTCATGTCAGGCCCTCCACAAGAGGTGGAGGAGTAGAGTCTTCTCTAAACTCCCCTGGGGAAAAGGAGACTCTCTTTCCCAGTCTGCTACGTAGCGAGTGTTTTTCCTTGACACTGACGCTACCGCTAGACCATGGTCTGCTTGGCAACGGGCATCTTCCCAGATGCTGGCATTACCGCTAGACCAAGGAGCCCTCTGGTGGCCCTGTCCGGGCATAACAGAAGGCTCACACTCTTGTCTTCTGGTCACTTCTCACTATGTCCCTTCAGCTCCTATCTCTATATGGCCTGGTTTTTCCTAGGTTATGATTATAGAGCAAAGATGATAATAATATTGGAATAAAGAGTAATTGCTACAAACTAATGATTAATGATATTCATATATAATCATATCTATGATCTATATCTAGTATAACTCCTGTTGTTTTATATATTTTATTATACTGGAACAGCTCGTGTCCTCGGTCTCTTGCCTCGGCACCTAGGTGGCTTGCTGCCCACATCCCAAAATATAAAATAACCATGTGTCCATACTGATGTATATAAATGGTTGAATAGGTGGGTGAGAATAGACACATCCCGTGCAGAAGAATTCCACATAATTGATGTAGATACCCCTCCCTCAAGGAGGCAGTTGATCATCCCAGCTCTTAAGTGTGGGCTGCACCCAGTGACCCCCTTCCCAGTGGTACACTATGAAAACAGGGTTGAGAAAGAGGAACTTGACCCTGGAGAAACCCGACCTCAGCCAGGGGAGGAAGGTCAGGAGCGAGTTCTCCTGAGAGTGGGATGTGGGGAGGACGGCCCTTTTCCTTTGTGGCCTTTCTCCCAAGAACCCATCAGCTCAGTCTAACCGTGAAAAAAAACAGCAGACAGCCCCAACTCGAGGGACATTTTACAAAATATCTGACCCATGTTCTTCAGATCTGTCAAGGGCATTAAAAACAAGGCAAGTTGGCCGGGCTTGGTGGCTCAGTGCCTGTAATCCCAGCACTTTGAGAGGGCGAGGCAGGCGTCACCTGAGGTCAGGAGTTAGAAACCAGCCTGGCTAACATGATGAAACCCCATCTCTACTAAAAATGCAAAAATTAGCCAGGTTTGGTGGCGCACGCCTGTAATCCCAGCTACTCGGGAGGCTGAGGCAGGAGAATCGCTTGAACCTGGGAGGCGGAGGTTGCAGTTTGCTGAGACCACAATACTGCACTCCAGCCTGGGCGCCAGAGTGAAACTCCATCTCAAAGAGACAAGGCAAGTAGGAGAAATAAATTGCAGTCTAGAAGATCCTAAGGAGACGTGAGGACTAAAAGCCATGTTGTCCTGGATGGGGTCGTGGAACAGAAACAGGATGTTAAGTACAAACCAGGGAAATCCGAATAAAGTGTGGACTTCAGTTAATAATGATGTAAGGAACATTGGCTCCTGATTTATGGCAGATGTACCCCAGGAATGTAACATGTTAACAGTAAGGGAAATAACTTTTCTATATTATCTGTATCTATATCTGTAACTATTCTAAAATTAGAAGCTTTTTTTTTTAAAAGGAAAACAGTAAACAATAGTTCATCACTCTTATTTTTAAAAGGTTGGAATAACATTAGAGATGTTCTATAGGATCAATTTGAGATTTCTGGCGTTTACTTTCTGACCCAGTTTTCTCAAAAGTATGAAATTTTTGTTGCATAAGTCTGACTTGTCACTGGGGGATCATTCCAGATAAAGAATTTTCTGGTGAGGCCTCGGGACCGCAGTCTGAATGAAAGTGAGGAGGCGAGTGTCTGAAGAGCCAGCATTTCGTGTCTGTTTCTCTTCTGCATAACATAAAAATTAACGTATGATAACGCAACATATGTAAAGGCATCTTGGTAGAGGCACTAGGCAGAAGGGAGTGGGCATCTCTTGGCTGGCAACGAGCTGGGTGCCCAGCCATCATGGTGCAGGGCAGTTGCCCTTCTCAAGCAACTGATCCAGAGACATTTGAGCAGGGGACCGTGACCACACTACAGTACACACCACCACCGTGTGACAGTCACAGATACAGACACTGAGTTTAATGGCTTGGGGGTGGAGAAGTTGCCAGCTGCCCACCCTCTGATAAAGATGTTAGTGAAAATATTATAGATTTATTGAGGTTTGTCAAAAAATTGCTGCATCTGAGATATAAATGGGCAAAATAAAATGAATTAAGATTAGGTTTTTTTGGTAGATAACCAAGAATAAAATGTAGTGATTTTGTTTTATTATGCCAGCTGTAATAAAGTCTTAAGGAGAATGCAGGCTGTAAAAGCTTAAAGAGAATAGGGGAACAATTTTTTAAATATTTAAATGATGAAATGTCAAACATTTTACCACATTTTGAAGAAATAAAACATTGTAGATACAGCTAAAGCCTCACTTTCTTACTTCTTCACCCCTTCCTCCTGAGAGGTAACCCATTGTCTTGATAGTGATGTGTATCATTTCAGGTATTCATGAATAACTTTTCTATGTATATAACATATGTATGTGTATATACATATATATGGATGTATTAAGTAATACATTCTGTTTTGGTGTTTTAACAATTTATTTAAATTAAAAGCTTAACAGATCTTTTTATTTTTCTTTTCACTGATCATTACTGACATTGGTTTCTGTTGCTAAGTGTAGATCTCATGGGGGTTATTTGGTTGTTTTTTTGGTTGTTTTTTTTTCCACTTTGTAACATTCCACTATATGAAAATAAACCAATTTGTTTTCATATCCTTGTGGAAGAACAGTGGCTGTGGGTTGTATCTTTTGGTGTTCATGGCTAGGATGATTCTTGTATGTGTTTCCTTGTGAACACCAGAATTGTGGGACTACAGGTGTGTGCCACTTCAGCCTTAATAGATATTGCCAAATTGCTCTTCAGAGTGCCATACATAAAATTTGTACATTTCCGTTTTTCCACATCTGTGAAAAATCTGAGATTTATCAGATTCCACATTTTATCAGACTTATTTATCTTTGCCAGTCTGAGGGGTGTGATACATTTCCCTGATTGTTAGTGAGATTAAACATCTTTTCATATAGTTGAATTTATTAGAAGTTCTATCAAGAATTGCCTATTTAGGCCGGGTATGGTAGCTCATGCCTGTAATCCTAGCACTTAGGGAGTAAGAGGTAGGAGGATCACTTGAGTCCAGGAGGCCAAGGCTGCAGTGAGCCATGATTCCACCACTGCAGTCAAGCCTGGACAACAGAGCAAGACCCTGTCTCAAAAAAAAAGAACTAACTGCCTGTGTATTGCCTGTAAGTGGGCTGGTATTTCTTAAAGACCTTTGGCCTTGGACCTGATTCCTCAGAGTGTGTGATAAAAGAAAACAGCTGCATGCTATCACAAAGTTAAATTGGAGGTGGGTCAGAAAAAGATTTTAGTCTTTGACCGTATTTAAAATTGTTTTATTTACTTCTGTGCCGTTTGATTTTCTCTGTGCCTCGTTATTGCTGACTGTGTCTCTTATTCGTGTAGGAAAGAGTTCAGGTAAGTTATCTGATTTGTTAGGTTTGTAATTAAGTATTTAACAAAAATGTCTTTGGAAAAGTGCATTTGCAGTTTCCTAAAAAAATGACAGTTTTACAATACAACCCAGCAATTATGCTCCTAAGTGTTTGCCCAAATGATGACAACTTTTATCCTTATAAAAACTTGGTCTTTCCTTATAAAAACCTGCGCTTGCTGGGAAGCTGAGGCAGGAGGATTGCTTGAGCCCGGGAGTTTGAGACTGTAGTGAGCTATGGTCATGCCACTGTACTCCAGCCTGGGCAACAGAGTAAGGCCCAGTCTCAAAAGCAAAACAAAACAGCTTTGCACATGAATGTTCATATCAGCAATTATTCATAATTGCAAAAAACTGGAAGCAACCAAGATACTGTTCAGCAGGTGAGTGAACAAACAAACTATGATACATCCACACAATGTAATATTACTCAGCAATAAGAATGATCAAGGTCTGAAAGACATGTAAAAACCATAATGCATATTGCTATGATTCCAATTATGTGATCTTCTGGGAAAGGCAAAACTATGGAGTCAATAAAAAGATCAGTGGTTGCCAGGGATTCAGAGGCAGGAAGGAAGGATGAAAAGGTGGAGTACAGGGCATGTTTAGGGCAGTGAAACTATTCATATGACACTGGAATGGTAGATTCATGGCATTATACCTTTGTCAAAACACAGAATTGGCTGGGCATGGTGGCTCACACCTGTAATCGCAGCACTTTGGGAGGCAGGTGGATCACTTGAGGCCAGGAGTTCAAGACCAGCCTGGACAACATAGTGAAACCCCATCTCTACCAAAAATATGAAAATTAGGCAGGCATGGAAGTGCATGCCTGTAATCCCAGCTACTCAGGAGGCTGAGGCACGAGAATCGCTTGAACCCAGGAGGCAGAGGTTGCCGTGAGCCAAAATCATGACAGAGCAAGACTGCACTCCAGCCTGGGAGACAGAGCAAGACTCTGTCTCAAACAACAACAACAACAACAACAAAAAAAAAACCTACAGAATTGTACAACACAAATAGTGGACCCTAATGTAAACTATGGACTTTTGTTAATAAAAATTTATCAATATAGATTCATCATTTATAACAAATACAGCACACTGATGTTAATAATGGGAGGAATTGTGTGCAGGGGAGGAGGGGTTATATGAGGACTCAGTTCTATCTGGCCAGTTTTTTCTATAAACCTAAAGGCATCTAAAAAATAAAGTCTATTAATTTTTCTGAAAATCTTTCATTGTTAAATTCAGATTTTACCAAGTGTACTCAAGTATATGGAACAATTATGTTTTCTGATAGAAACTTTTTAAGATTATTATTTGTTTTATTTATGAAATCTAAATTGCTGAAGCTTTTTCAAGACGACTGCTTCCATTTTTTGTGGGTCTATAAAGTGTGCAGAGTTCATGTTGAAAATCATTTCGTTCCTTTTTGCTTTCTCAATTAAGTAGTAGCGTGGTACAAAGTATTAATTGTGTAAGTTTTTCTTTGTGTGTACGATTAAATAATTTAGAGCAAATATTTTGCATATTACTACATCAAAAATCTTTCCAAATATTGTAATAGCTAAAGTAATCTGGAATGTTTGTCTTGATTCTTACTAATGCTTTATAATATAAAAGACCTTCTTTCATTGATTCCAGGACTTCCATTCTAGGACCTCTCTGAAATCAGTGTACCTCTTAGAATCAGTAACATCTTAGATTCAGTGAAATAAGATATGTCTAATAAGGGTTCGGAGGAAGGGCTATAATAATTGTTACAGAATCATGATAATTTTTCATTGATGTTATGGGACCGTTCTGATTCTCCCTTGCCTGCCTGTCTTCCAGATGCTCTCTGTGTGGGTATGTGTGTAGCCATCCTCCTTCTTTGAAGTCTCATATGTGGAAACATGCAAGTGACCAAAATTACAACTACGAACAAGTAAACAAGGCTATTAATGACGCAATTTCGCAGAGTGGCAGGTATTTCATCCTACCCCTCCCTTTATTGCTATATGTTAATTAAAGCCAGGATTAAATCTACTAGTCCTACATTGTAGCCTCCTCACGGTATGGTGTGTTTGTTTTGTTTTTAAGAGTTCTGGGGAAAACCCCTGGAAAGACTCAATTAAAGAGCAGTGAAGACAGTGCAGATCCCATCACTGGAAGTTCAGAAAATGCGGTGTCATCTTCAGAACTGATGTCCCAGACGCCCAGTGAAGTTCTGGGTACCAACGAGAATGAGAAACTGAGCCCTACAAGTAATACCTCATATAGTTTAGAAAAAATCTCCAGTCTGGCCCCTCCTAGTATGGAGTACTGCGTTTTACTCTTCTGCTGTTGTATTTGTGGTTTTGAATCAACCAGCAAAGAAAACCTCTTGGATCATATGAAAGAGCACGAGGGTGAAATTGTAAACATCATCCTGAATAAGGACCACAACACAGCTCTAAACACAAATTAGGTGGAATAATGACTCGAGCAGGAAAGCAGTAGAAGAAGATTCCTTCACCACAGTTTCACCTTTACGCTGTCAGACAACTTCCTGCCACAGAAGAAATCGTTGATGTGATTTTTGAGGAAATGACAGATGTGACTTTGGAACCAAACTTGTAATAAAAGGAATTCCAAATGGACAAGCAGTAATGATATTTAAATATTTTGAGTGAGGGGGAGTGGGTCAAAGAAGAAGCAGAGGTGTAATCCTGTATTAACCCTGTCACCCCTTCTTAGTGTTCAGTGTATTTATTAATAAAGGCTTATTAGAGTGTAGAAATGCCAGCAAAAGAGTTAAGAAAGGGCTTTTCAGGAACTATTCTAAAAGTCATAAAAGGGTCACAGTCTTAAGCAGAGCTTAGTTTTCTTCTCACTTGTCAAATGCAGACTGTGAGGCCTCCAGTGAGAAATGGGAGGCAGTTCTGGGAAGGGGTTTTTTCAGTGTCACCAACAGAGTCAACAAGGAAACATAATTAGAGGGCTTTGAAATGATCTACTGAAATCCCTAAATTGATAGAAATTAATCATACTCGATCTAGGACATGTTCCTTTACTCCTTAAAAAAGAAAGGAAAGACCTCTAAATTCAAAGCTAGATTATAAATAGGCATTCAAGAAGTATTGTCTTAAATTTACAATGAATTTCTTGTGAGCAGAGGACGAAACAGGTGAATTCCCACCAGACTCAAACCAGATCTCAATTCATAGTAATGCTAAATTGTCTTGCGTGTTTTCAGAGGTTCTTTTCTGTGTCTGTCAGAACTTGGCATACTTTCTCCATAGTACATAGACCTTCTAATACTCTGCTAAATGAGACCACACTTGTTATCTGAAAGTGTGTAAAAGAAACAGTGTATGAAAATTTACCTTTGATCATCCAGCATTGGAAATAGTTTGAACTATTTCCAAAAATCCCTTAGGGGATGAGGGGTGAAATTTAAAAGCTCCTGAAAATGAGTACTGCTGTGTTGAGCTTTTCCTTCCTGGGGTATATTAATTTAGTTATATTTAGCAGAAGAGGAATATAACCAAATGTGACTAAAATATAGCAGAAATTCAGGTTGTTTGTAAAAATTTTAATAACAAATAGCATTTGGCAAGTCTATAGGATTCCTCCTATCTGGAAATTCTATTTTGTTAGAGTGCGATAGGACATATGGAAAACCAACGCAAAGTGCTTTAGCATTAAAACTCACCATCAAATAGATGTAATCTTAATTACACATTTTGTATTTTAATTACTTCAAGGAGTGAAGAAAACAGGGTGTTTTTGTTTTTGTAGTTCTGATTACTCATTTATGCATTGTTTTGTTAAAGTAAATTCTGCCTACAAGTGAAAAGGTCGGTGCGCTCTTCCGTGCACCATCCTCACGGTGCTATTTCCGAATATCTGAATATTGATTTCTAACACCTGGATGAGGCTGTGACTGATCAACTTGGAACACTGTAAAGGTTTTCGAATGGGATACGCTGTAGGCACATTTTAGGAAGTATTCTGTTCCTAAAGTCCAGGTGTGATTGGATTAATATTTATAAAATTATTATTAGGAATTATTTAAGTGGGGCCAGCCATCTTGCAACATTTTCTGATTTTTTTTTCTTTCTTTCTAATCTCATTTTGGTGATATTAAACAAACATAAATGATTGTAACTTTGCAGCTTTTTTATTTAGGTAGCATTAATTTATTTATGAAAGTTAATCCATTTCTGATATGTGGTTTTTAAAAATCTGAAATGGATTTATATATACTATATTCCTCAAATCCACTGTATGTGGACTTATATTCATTTTCTCCTTTTTTCGGAATTGAAACATTTTAATTTCAAATTGAAATAAAACACTTAAAATGATTTCATTATTATTACCCATACTGTTGCCACTCATATTGTCAGTCAGTTTTTTCATTGCTGGTACAATGACTCAGTATTTCTTTATAAAAATCTGTTGTTCTGAAAACCAACAACCTTAGAAGAATTTTGTCTTACAAAATTTCCTTGGCTTTAGTTTTATATCATATTTATAAAATAATAATGAAAAGCATCCCCAAAATTTCAATGATGTGAATTTTTAAATTACCTTTCTTTATTTCTTTAAACTAATTCCATTGATTGTTACTTAAATTTTCTACCTGGAATCATGGATTTAAAATTTCCCCACCTCATGGGGAAAAAACTAACCCAGAAGTTCAAAGCCTTTAAAGTTTCATCTGATTCTAGTCTTAGAATTGTCCTTAAAAGCTTTCTCCTGGTCGATAGGAGGAAGCGTATATCAAGGAGGTTCTTTACCTTCCCATTATCATTTTGTGGCAAGCCTTAAGTTAACAATATGTCTACCAAGAACAATTGAGTTTTCTAAAAGTAATAATGAAGATGATGCAGTTCTAACTGTAGAAGAGATAGCTATTAAAATTATCAGTAGCCTGGGCATAGTGACTCACACCTGTAATCCCAATACTTTAGAAGGCCAAGGCGGGAGGACTGCTTGAGTCCAGAAGTTTAAGACCAGCCTGGGCAACATGGGGAGACCCTGTCTCTACAAGAAGTTAAAAATTAGCCAGGCATAGTTGGCACGTGCCTGTAGCACCAGCTACTTGGGATGTTAAGGTGGGAGGATCACTTGAGCCTGGGAGATCAAGGCTTGCAGTGAGCCGTGATGGCACCATTGCACTCCAACCAGGGTGACAGATGAAGTCCTCTGTTTCCCTCCCCCTCAAAAAAAAATTCAGTAGGAATTCCTTCATAGGAATAACATTTTATTTATTGGTATTGACTTCTTATTAGACGGAGCTCATAGTATTTGTTTTCTGCTCCGAACACTTAAAAAATTCTAAGACGTGATAGTGAAAATAGCTTTGAAAAGAAACTACATATGGCAAAGGTGGGGAGGGGGGAAGATGATGCATTCTGATCATTATAAAGAATACTTTTCAGGGCTCTATCATTTTCTCCCTTTCTCTAATCATCCAGAATATGGCAGGTGTCCCAGTGTTCAACAGTATCATGCTAATATTCCATTTGATCGGTAGTCCAAGTTCTTTGGCCAGATAGTGCAATGTTGTGACACCGACCGAAGCCTTTGTTCTGGATCTTTCTTCCTATTGAAGGTGGCTGCTGGTGGCTTCATAATTTTCTGTTTTTTTCTCACAAAGTAAATGGTGGGCATCCATGTTTACATTGCACCTTCCCATGCTGTAATTGGCTTGACAAAGACAAGCAGGCTTCTCTGTTGAGACTTATTGTGTTTTTAGTTTTCATAGACACTTATTTAATCTTTTTAAATTGTACAGCAAGGTGCTCTAAGTAATATTCGATAAAATATATTTAATAGAAATTTGCGTTTGATATTCATGAACATGAATACATGTATTTTTTTAAGAAATAAGTATTGTGTAACACTATGGCATTGCTTCTATAGCCAAAGTATAAAAATTTCTGGAATACTGACATGTAAAGACTACAGTTAATTCTGACACTGTATCTTATTAAAATAGGATGATTTGCATTTTGTAAAATTATCCTGCACATCGAGCTGCATGCCTTAAAGTGGAAACTCTAGGACTGTGTTCATGGGAGAGCAGTTCATCTGTTCAGAACAGTGAGGCAAGGTCTGTAGTGCTTCTTTAACTACCTTTGGAAATACTGTACAATGTTAGAATAATTTATTTTGCTTTACAGGAGTTTGTCATGTATTGACTTTAATATTGTATTTTGGTAATAAATTTTTTGTTAAAAAAAACTTGACTCCAAGTTCTATTAACCACAGGTTGTGTCCATTCTTTTCCTGGAAATGATGACTTTATTGCTTAGAAAGTTGTAAATAATTAAAAGCTTCCCAAGGGTTAAACGAAGGTTATGATGACTCTTGATAACTTGTTAATCTGTTGCTGACTAGCATTAGACTGTTACACGAAGATAAATTGAATAAGCATTTAGCTTTTAAAATCATTTTAAAAATTAAGTCTAATTTTGAAGCTTTTTTCCTTGCTACCCAGTTCAGTTTCTCTTCCAAATGTGACACGCTTATATGCTTTCAATTCTGATATAGTCAAAGTGCTAAAGACTAGTTCTGCTATTGACTAAGGAATTAGCATTCCCTAGTGAAGGCCAAAAACTACAGTGATATGTTCACACCTTGATCATTCTGTAGTCTGTATAGACAGCTGTTGACATATTTGTTGCATTGACGAAGCTAACATCATCTGACTGTATCGTGGGTCTGGTTATATCCATTTGTGCCCTAGAATCCTGGGCCACCTCAGTTGAAAGTGACCAAGGCCAAATATTTCGTCCCATGCTTCCCAGGGACAACATAGTCATATCCCCTGTCTTTGAAGAACCCAATCTGAAACTGTGTCACTAACCTCCAATTAGAGAATCCTAGCATGGAAGCTCTAGAACATATGGTCCAGTGTGGCAGCCACTATAGTATCTAAGTGTAAAATACATAGCAGTTGCAAAGACTTAGTACAAAAAGAAAGGAAATGTATTAGCAGTTTTTTATATTGATTACATGTTGAAATGATATTTTGGTTTAAATAAAATACTAAAATTAGTTTTACTTGGTTTTTTAATGTAGCTACTAAACAATTCTAAATTATATATGTGGCTTACATTATATTTCTTTTGGACAGCGCTGGTACAGAAGAGAGATGAGCAAACTAGGGCCCTCTCTTCAAAGCCAACCTGCCACCTGTTTTGGCAAATAAAGTTTTATTGGCACACAGCCATGCTTGTGTGTGTACATATCGTATATGGCTATTTTCAAGGTACAACAGCAGCACTGAGTAATTGTGACAGAGACTCTATGGCCCACAAAACCTAATTTACCACCTATTTGATAGAAAAAGTCTTCTGACTAGACCTCTGAACTAGAACAATGGTATAATTTGTGCTCTAGAGCTACCAGAAAGAAAATGGCTTTTTACAAAGAAAGCTTTTTATAGTAGTGCTTTATAACTAGTTTGTTTCTTCCTTTGTAATTTTTATAGTCTACCTGTCTACAGATCTTAACCGTATTTTATGACTTTAACCTATTTCATCGCTGATATTTAAAGCCAAACACAGTTCGTTTGAAATAACAATGCATAATTAAATAATAAATCAAAATGCAGCTATAAAAAGTCTTGCTTGCCTCCTGACAACTTTACGGTGTTGATGTTGGCCCCCACGGCTTCACCCTGTCAGTGGTGTGGGACTACAGCACACCGCCTGCAAATGTAACCATGGTGCAACGTAACCGCAGTGACTAATCCACTTGGCTGGGGTGACAATTGAATTGAATAATCCAGGATATAAAGAAAAGAGTCTTAAATGCACCTCTTTATAATGAATAGCATGTGCAACTCCAAAGCCAGCTTCAAAGGTAGGGAGGAGGTGGTAGTTGGCTTTGGTCTAGAGCTGTTGATTAAACTGGCAGAGCTAAGAAAAAGTCCGTACTCTTCTACATAGATTTCTTCCAAGTCAATCAGTGAATATGTAAAATGAGAACATTTTTGGCCCTGTAAATTCATAGAGAAGTTACTAATTGGTGCCATACGATAGACTGACTTAGGTAGTGTGTTTTGGTGTGTATCTCAGAATCCAAATCAGCGGAGCATGAAATGCTGAAACCATTTCCAGAGACCTATGTGTACAGCACAATCCAGTTTGCATGCTGTGCTAGGGGACTATAGACCTCATTTTTCTAGTGGTACATTAATAAATACACTGTATCTAGTTTTATTTGAACTAAGTGTTTATAAGATTATGATAGCTTTGGTTTCTTTAATCTCCTGATTTTTTTTTTCCAATAATGGGTAATCAGTTTAAAGTGTTTGCCTTACCAAAGTAGATTATGTAGGTAAGAAGGTTTCCTTTTGAATTAAAAAGTTTAATGTCAGGCATCCAATATAAATTCTTACTGCCATATAACAAAATCGTATCATGTGTTGGTGGCTTTTTGCTCCCTAACTCAACCAGATTTACACCAGTTGTGTTACTTAATCCAGATAGAAAAGGTGTCATTCTGTAATAATTTGTAAAAATGCATATAAGACAGGTACTTCTACAACGGGGTGTTTGTTTTAAAAGGATTCTACATATTAGGTAAATGTGGAAAAAACATCTTAAAACATCTAAAAGCATCTTTAAAAAAAAAATTGTCACCACACGCAGTGGCTCACACCTGTAATCCCAGCACTTTGGGAGGCTGAGGTGGGCAGATCACTTGAGGTCAAGAGTTCAAGACCAGCCTGGCCAACATGGTGAAATCACATCTCTACTAAAAATACAAAAATTAGCCGGTTGTAATGGAACACGCCTGTAGTCCCAGCTACTTGGGAGGCTGAGCCTGGAGGATTGCTTGAACCTGGGAGGCGGTGGTTGCAGTGAGCCAAGATCGCACTACTGCATTCCAGCCTGGGCAACAGAGCGAAACTCCGTCTCAAAAAAAAAAAAAAAGAAAATTTGCACAAATCAGAAAATCATGAATCCTTAGCCATGAGCTCAGACCCAACTATTTCACCTTTCTGATTTCTCAGCTTTGTACTTTGTTAAAAGGAAAAACAAAAAAGAATATTTATAATTACCCATGTTACTACCATGGATTGATCAGTAATAATCAAGTATGGTTTTAAAATGAGAATGTATGTTATCTTAAATGTATACACAATGGAAAGCTGGACCTGAATAGACCCTCAACAAAATAAAACATTCATTTTTCAGGACTTATTAGCACCTACTAGTGACGTTTAAAGGCTTATTGTCACAACTGTGCACATCTCCAATTTTTTTTCTACTTGTCATCTTATTTAGTATCCATATTTCAGAAATAATGTGGCTGTGTTTTACTGAAATAGGCACATCAATCCACATCTTGTTCTTTTTGTTTATATCTGCAGTCCCATTTAAATTCAGTATTTCCAACCACAAACGGTGTTAGAAAATTCTATTTCCGGCTTATGAGAAAAAGTACAGCAGGATATGGTTCAAAGCTTAAGCTGTATTTATTTCTGCTCTTCCAGAGCTAGCATTCCACACAAAGTTATGCTGAAATAAACAGTGGTAGGAAACCAGTGGTTTCAAGGCTATCTGCATTTTCTAAAACTCTTCTCCATGTGAAACCTGGGAACACAGTTGGTGCGGCTATGCCTCCCTGGAATGATGATATTGGAGTCCACCACAGTCGCACCGCAGAGGTGAAAAACTCTAACGTGAGGCTCTTCAGCATTTGGGCCCACCTGGAGCAACCCTGTGCTCAGCCTGCAAATGCAGACAAAAGCTTCAGTGTACTGACAGTTGTTTTTTTAAAGTTCCAGGGTACATGTGCAGGATGTGTAGGCTTGTTACACAGGTAAACATGTGCCATGGTGGTTTGCTGTACCTATCAGCCCATCACCTAGGTATTAAGCCCTGCATGCATTAGCTATCCTGATGCTCTCCCTCCTCCCGCCCCACCCCACCACAGGCCCCAGTGTGTGTTGTTCCCCTCCCGGTGTCTGTGTGTCCTCACTGATCAGCTCCCACTTATAAGTGAGAACATGTGGTGTATGGTTTTCTGTTCCTGCGCTAGTTTGCTGAGGATAATGGCTTCCAGCTTCATCCATGTCCCTGCAAAGGACATAATCTTGTTCCTCTTTATGTCTGTATCGTATTCCATGGTGTATATGTACCACATTTTCTTTACTCAGTCTATCATTGATGGGCATTTGGATTGATTTCATGTCTTTGCTATTGTGAATAGTTCTGCAATGAACATACACATGCATGTATCTTTGTGATAGAATGATTTATATTCCATTGGGTATATACCCAGTAATGGGTACTGCTGCATCAAATGGTATTTCTGGTTCTAGATCTTTGAGGAATCGCCGGGCGTGGTAGCATGCACCTCTAATCCCAGCTACTCGGAAGGCTGAGACAGGAGAATCATTTGAACCCAGGAGGCAGAGGTTGCAGCGAGCCAAGCTTGCGCCACTACCCTCCAGCCTAGGCAACAGGAGCGACGCTCCATCTCAAAAAATAAAAAGTAAATAAAAATAAAAGTATACCTGCAAACCAGTCCAAATGCTAGTCAGGTGCCATCTTCAAGTCAGGTGCCATCCTGCAGGCCCAAGGCATAGCTTACTAGTTCTATCGAGTGGCCTCACGATCAGGTAGGAAAACCAAATCAGCACTTGTCTTTAACCATAATCCATTGATGAAACTTACTCTTGAAAGATAAAGTGGAACAAGGCATGGCACAGTGGCTCACACCTGTAATCCCAGCACTTTGGGAGGCCAAGGCGCGTGGACCATTTGAGGTCAGGAGTTTCAGACCAGTCTGGCTAACATGGTGAAACCCCATCCCTACTAAAAATACAAAAATTAGCCAGGCATGGTGGTGGGCACCTGTAATCCCAGCTACTCGGGAGGCTGAGGCAGGAGAATTGCTTAAACTCAAGAGGCGGAGGTTGCAGTCAGCCAGGATTGCACCGCTGCACTCCAGCCTGGGCGACAGAGTGCATAAGATTCTGTCTCAACAAAAAAGATAAAGTGGAACAATAGCCATATTCCTAACTAGGTTATACCTTACAAAACTAACAAGAATACAAATGGACATGAGATACAAAGGACATGATAGCTAATTAAAACCCTAAAACAGTAATATCTATCTACTGTAAACAGGCAAGTCAGCTGCACCTATACATTGTATTAAGTACCGTAAGAGTTTTTGAAATTCAAGAAGACATCAGGCCAAGTACAGTGGCTCACTGTAATCCCAGCATTTTGGGAGGCAAAGGCAGGAGGATTGCTTGAGGCCTGGAGTTCGATACCAGCCTGGTCAACAGGTGAAACCACATCTCTACAAAAATAAAAATTAAAAAATTAGCCTGGTGTAGTCCCAGTTACTTGGGAGGCTGAGGGGAGGATCGTTTGAGCCTGTAGTGAACTGTGATTGCACCACTACACACCACCCTGGGTGATAGAGCAAGATGAAAGAAAAAGAGAAAGAGAAAGAGAAAAAAAAAAAGGAAAGGGAGGGAGGAAGGGAGGCATGGAGGAAAGAAGGGGGAGGGAGAGGAAGGAAGGAAGGAGGGGAGGGGAGGGGAAGGGAAGGGAAAGAAAAGGAAAAAGAAAAGAAAGAAAAGAGAAAGAAAAAAGAGGGAAAGGGAGGGAGGGAGGAAGAAAGAGAAAAAGACGAGCAAGAAGAAAGAAAAGGAAGGAGGGAGGAAGGGGAGGAAGGGGAGGGAGGAGGGGAGGAAGGGGAGGAAGGAGGGGAAGAAGAGGAGGGAGGAAGGAAAGGAAGGAAGGGAAAGATGGAGGGAGGGAGGGAGGGACTAATGGTGTGCCTGACGCAATACACATCAACCTTAACCTTCAAAACAATGTACTCTTCACATGAGTAACGGCAGGTACTGCCAGTTGTTTCCTCAACATCCATTCTTCTATGATCACAGAATTTTTAGCTGGGCACAAAGCTGTCCAGGGAGGCTGTATTTCCCAGGCTTCCTTGTAGCTACATGAAGCCATGTGACCAAGTTATGGTTCATGGGATATGAGTAGTGATACATGAAACTTCTGAAGAGATCATGCCAGGCACAATGTCTCATGCCTGTAATCGCAGTACTTTGGGAGGCCAAGGAGGGAGAATCACTTGAGGCCAGGAGTTCAAGACCAGCCTGGGCGACATGGTGAAACCCCAACTCTACAAAAAAATACAAACATTAGCCGGGTGTGGTGACACACGCCTGTAGTCCTGTTACAGTAGGCAAACAGCTAGACATGAGCAGGAGGATGAGCCCCTGAGAAAAGGGAGGTCTGGGAAGCCTCATGCCTAGGGACCACCCAAAATTTGCTAATTATTAACATCTCTAATGCTGGAGGGGGTGGGCAATGAGTCCAGTGTGAGCAAGGAGGAGGGGAAATACCTATGCAGAAAGGAACGCCCCTTAAGACTCCTAGTAATCACCCACTCTTCAATTAACCTCTCAGAATGTCGCTAGCCGTGTGCTGATAAGGAGGGAAAGAGGGCAAAGGAGAAATTCCTAAGAGATACCAGGTGCAATAAATATAGATCTGACCTCCATACAACCCTCCTGGGGTGGTGGCAATGAGCAATGCAGCCATTTGGTAGAGTTCATACCCAACACTGGCCACACATACCCACCAACTAGTAGTAAGAGAGGGTCCCGTGAGCCTGGGAGGGAATGCGGCAGGGATAAAGGCAGGGACTTAAGGCAGAAGCAGGGAAACTAGACAAAGAAAAAAGGCAGGGACTTAAGAGAGGTGGGAACTTCCAGAAAAAATCTGACATCATTAAAACCCACCACAGAACTCTCGGGGTGGCTGCTGGCTCATTCTGTCTCCGCAGCTGGCTCTGCCTCATCTTTCAGAGTATTCTGTCTCTCTAAATAAACTCTCTGCTCTCTATTTTCCTTCAATCAATTCTCTCTTTTTTGGCTAAACTGTCTCTTGGCCAAATTCCTTCTCCCAAGGAAGACTAAGAACTGAGGACTCTGCTCTTCCAAGTAACACCCCCAACTACTCAGGAGGCTGAGGTGGGAGGATTGCTTGAGCCCAGAAGGTCGAAGCTACAATGAGCTGTAATTGCACCACTGCACTCCAGCCTGGGCAACAGAGTGAGATACTATCTCTAAAAATAAAAATAAAAAATATTTTTTTAAAAAAGAGATTAAATGAATCTAGGATCACAGAGTTCAAAGCTGGCTGAGAAAATATACCAGTTGTCCTTGAAACATTCACTGTATTTGATGGCTATCTTTTTCTCTAAACATATTGTAATGCAAATATAAAATTGTTTTGTTTCATAAAACAATAGAATACATCAGCTGAAGTTACCCCCAAAAGAAATGAAAGAAACTTCTGGGTGTGCCCTCAAAATTAAGGGGAGTTCCACCTCCCCTTCTTTCTCTGTTCTGCCACCTGTTATGTAAATGTTATGATCACTGACTATGAGAACAAGCACAGGACAGAACTAAAACTCAACAACAAAACCCAGTTCAAAAACGGGCAAAGGACTTGAACAGACATTTCTCTAAAGAAGATCTACAGATGGCCAACAAGTACATGGGAAGATGCTCAACATCACTAATCATTAGGGAAATGGAAATCAAAACTGCAATGAGATACCACCTCATACCCATTAGGGTGACTACTATCAAAACATAACAAAGCAGAAAATAAGAAAGTGTTGGTAAAGATGTGGAGACACTGGTACCCTTGTGCACCACTGGTGAGAATGTAAAATGGTACAATCACTGTGGAAACAGTATGGTGGTCTAATGGGCACAGAGTTTCAGTCTTAGAAGATGAAGAGTTTTGGAGGTATATGGTGGTGATGGTTGCACGACATTATGAATGTAATACCACTGAACTGGACATTTACAAATAGTTAAGATCAGGAAGGCGCAGTGGCAATCCCAGCACTTTGGGAGGCCAAGGCGGACAGATCACTTGAGGTCAGGAGTTTGAGACCAGCCTGGCCAACATGGTGAAACCCCATCTCTACTAAAAATACAAAAATTAGCCAGATGTGGTGGCGGGTGTCTGTAATCTCAGATACTCGGGAGGCTGAGGCACAAGAATCACTTGAACCCAGGAGGTGGAGGCTTCAGTGAGCCGAGATCACAGCCTGGGCAACAGAGCAAGACCTTGTCTCAAAAAAAAAAAAAAAAAAAAAAGTTAAGAAGGTAAATTTTATGTTTTTGCCACAAAAGAAAAATTTTTTAAAAACCAACTGTGACACTTTTGTTGGAAGGACCCTGGGTCCCTGACATTGTGGAACCAGACTGCTTACATGACAGAAATAAACATCACTTCAGCCACTGTCTTTTGGGTCAATACTGAACTCTCAGCTCTTATTTCCAGTCTGCCCCACCATTTACATATAGAGAAATACACTAAAGGGAAAAGTAAATCACCAGAATTCTGCAAGGATCCAACCACCAAACCCTAGTCTATATATCGGTGTTCCCACCTTCATTTCATTACCATCCTCCTAAGCCCTTCAAGGCATTTTTCCCAATCAATTTCCCCACCCATGACACAGAACTACTGTATTGTTTATCTCTCTAGGTACCGTAAGTGTATCTATGCTTTTTCTTTTTTTCTTTATTTTGGGACGGAGTCTTGCTCTGTCACCCAGGCTGGAGTGCAGTGGCATGATATTGGCTCACCGCAACCTCCGCCTCCAGGTTTAAGCGACTCTCTTGCCTCAGCCTCCTGAGTAGCTGCATCTACAGGCACGTGCCACTACACCTGGATAATTTTTGCATTTTTAATAGAGACGGGGTTTTGCCATGTTGACCAGGGTGGTCTCTAACTCCTGACCACAGGTGATCTGCCCACCTCGGCCTCCCAAAGTGCTGGATTACAGGCATGAGCCACCGCGCCAAGTCTGTCTATCTATGCTTTATACATAAAAATAGTAATTTTTTTCAACCCCCAGGGACCAGTTTTTCCCACTGGGGGGTCATAATGCCATAGGGAATTCACCCTTGTATTTAAATGAACTGGTTTAATGAAGATAGTTACAGGAAAAGCTATTTATTTCAAACCTCATTTCCTGGTATCTTGATTGAACATCCAAAAGGGTCAAGAGATTGTGATGAGAAACCTGTGAAAGGAGGCTGGATTTGTTACCTCCATCACGTGGAGAATCACTAAAGTACAACAAAATCAACTCAATACAGCTAGACTGTTGGGATAGTTTCCATCTCAGAGCTTTTGGACCTGGACAGTTGCAATCAAACCTGTGGACTTTATGCATAAGGAGTCCTTTGGGTTATCTCATCTCTGTCCACCAGTTGACTCAGGAAGGTTTGTGGGGAGCACTTGATAAGTGTTAGTGAAAATCCAGCCCTGCACTAGATTAGCCACAATTTAAGGCATGATAAAATGTCTGAATTCGAGAGTGTTAGAAACACATCCTTTTCTGGCTGAAAGTCCTGCTTACAACAGGAAAAAAAAAAAAGTCCCAGGCCTGACAATACGCCTTGGCATCTATTAGTGGGAAAAATCTGCTGCTGAGATTTGTGGACACATGTGTACATGCCTGTTTTGCAGGAAATGACATTACAGCAGTCCAAGGAAACAAACCAGAAGGACCAGCCAAGGACACTGATTCTCGGACTAACATCTAGAGAATCAGCACATGTGGCAAAAGCTTATGCAATAAAACATCATCATCTGCTTTAACTGAATACCTTACCTATTCGTGTCCTCATTCAAAAATACACAACAGTTATTCTAACCATGGAAATGGAAAAAAGTGTAGGTGGTAACCATGGAAATGAAAAAAGTACAGACAAGTAGAGGTAAGCAGAGAAGCAGGTGTTAAAGAAGAAAATGAGGCCAGACACAGTGACTCACCCCTGTGATACCAGTGCTGTGGGATGCCAAGGCAGGAGGATTGCTTGAGGCCAGAAGTTTGAGACCAACCTGGGCAACATACTGAAACCCCACCTCTATTAAAAATTGACCAGGTGCAGTGGCTCACACCTGTAATCTCAACACTTTGGGAGGCCAAAGTGCGTGGATCACCTGTGGTCAGGAGTTTGGGACTAGCCTGGCCAACACGGTGAAACCTTGTCTCTAATAAAAACACAGAAAAGTTAGTGAGGCATGGTGGTGCATGCCTGTAATCCCAGCTACTTGGGAGGCCAAGGCAGGAGAATCACTTGAACTCAGGAGATGGAGGTTGCAGTGAGCTGAGATCGCATCATTGCACTCAGTCTGATGACAAGAGTGCAATGGGTGACAAGAGCGAAACTCTGTCTCAAAAATAGTAACAATAATAATTTAAAAGAAAATGAAACAAAAAATTCCATATGTAAATACTTTGTGAACTTTACATTTTATAGAATCCTTGGATTTGTGCACCTATGCTAATCTGTCTAAAAATTTCACTATTTTAAAGCACTACAAATCTAGTAATATAAAGTTGAACAAGGGAAGAGAAAAAACACAAACAATATTTCACAATGCTTTTTCTGAATGTTCCCAGACCAAATCGAGGCTCAGGCTGCTTATTCTCACGGCCCAATAATGAGATGCAGATGAACTGGGAAAGGAGGGAGTTTATTTCTGTAACTGGGTACAGGGAGAAGGCCTAGAAATTATCCCCAGACCAACTCAAAATCACAGTGTTCCAGAGCTTATATACCTTCTAAGCTATATGTCTGTGTGTAAGTGTGCATTCACCTAAAGACATAAGTGGTAGACTTTTTCTGATTTCTAACTAAGATCTGAGTCCTGAAGACCTTCCCCTGGAGCCTCAGTAAATTTATTTAATCTGAATGGGTCCAGGTGCTGAGGTGATTATCCTTATCTTGTTTTCTGCTAAATCACGGTTTGGGGAGTTCCTTCAGACCCCAATAAACTTGTCTGTGGAGGCCTGGGGAGTTTCTTCAGACCCCCAATAAAACTTGTATAATCCCAAACGGGTCCTGTGGAGAATTCCTCGTTATCTTGTCATGCTTCAAGGCCCAGGAAAGGCCAGCGCAAAACTCTTCGTGGGCTTTTGTTACATTCCAGCCTTTGTATAGGGCACTAGCTCTATCAGCTTTTAATATTTAACTTCACCACTCAGTCAGGACTGAAACGGTTGTTATGGAGGCCTGCATTAGTGAGACCTGGCCGGCCACATGAAGACTCACAGAGAAGAAGCCATCTATTGACAAACATTTTAAAGGAGGGAAAGAGGAATCCAATGTGATGTCAGTGACTGTGGGACTCTGGAATGATGCAAGCATAGAGGAAGCTCATCCCTGGCACTCGGCCTGGGTTCCCTAAGACCCACGCGTGCTAAGCCAATCTCAGAGGACTGCCATAGACAGACCCCACCTCTGTGGTCTCTGACATGAGTCATATACAGTGTGTGTAAAACAATCCAATGGGATGTATGCAGAAAACACTAGGATTTCCACGTGTAGTCACTTTGCTTAAAAATATGTTTATATGGGCTGGGTGTGGTGCCTCATGCCTGTAATCCCAACATTTTTGTAGGCCAAGGCTGGAGGATCACTTGAGCTCAAAAGTTCAAGTCTAGCCTGGGCAACATGGCGAGACCATGCCTCATTTAAAACAAAAAAAAATGTTTATATGTATACAGAAAGAGAAGACAAAATTTTTTTCTGATAAAAGTTTGGAGGCTGGGCGCACTGGCTCACGTCTGTAATCCCAGCACTTTGGGGAGACCAAGGCAGGCAGATCACTTGAAGCTAGGAGCTCAAGACCAGCCTGGCCAACATGGTGAAGCCCCATCTCTACTTGAAGTACAAAAATTAGTCAGGCGTGGTGGCACACGCCTGTAGTCCCAGCTACTCAGGAGGCTGAGGCATGAGAATCACTGGAACCCAGGAGGTCAAGGCTACAGAGAGCCGAGATCGTGCCACTGCACTCCCGTTTGGGAAACAGAGTGAAACCCTGTCTCAATAAATAAATAAATAAATAAAAGAAGTTTGGTGACCATTGCATTGACTTTTACCAAGACACTTGAAAAGTCAACTAAATTGGATAAAAGTACTGTTGGAAAAAAATATATGTAGTATACCAAACTGCCCCATACATGTTTCTGTAAGGGAATACTCAGCATTGTAAATATTTCATTTCTCCCAAACATTTCTAAACACTTTATATAATTCTAGTAAAAATTTCCATGGATTCTGTTTTAGAACTTGGTAAATGATTATAAAGTTTATCTGAGCAAATAAATATGCAGAAATTGCCAAAATATGTGGTTAAAAGAAGTGTAATGAAGGGTCAATTGCCCTCTCAATATGAAAACATTCTATAAAATAATTAAAAACATGTAGAACTGTTTCAAAACTAATTCCTTTTTAAAATCATTTAAACATAAGTGTCATCTTATAATACAAAAATTAGCCAGGCGTGGTGGCTATAGTCCCACCTATAGTCCCAGCTACTTGGGAGGCGGAGGTGGGAGAACTGCTTGAGCTCGGGAGGTGGAAGTTGCAGTGAGCTGAGATCATGCCACTGCACTCCAGCCTGGGCCACAGGGCAAGACCCTGTTTCCAAAAAAAAAAAAAAGAGTGAGCTTATAAATAAGCCATATACATATGGGAATTCAGTATGTGGTACAGGTAATTTAAATCAGTAGAGTAAGGATGATGGTGAAATAATCAACTATCTAATTTAAAAAAAATTGTCAAGTCTCTCTCACACCATAATTAAAAAGTTATAATATTTTTAAATACTAGCAGAAAGAATTAAAAAACATTTACAATCTTGAGATGGGGAAGGTTTTTCTAAGCATGATGGAAAAACCCAGAAGGTATAAAAGAAATTTGACAATATAAAAATGGAAAATCCCTGCATAGCAAAAGACATCATACCAGATACACAATAATGAGAAACTATCTGCAGCATATATGACAACAGATTAATAAATACCCATAATAGGCCAGGCGCAGTGGCTCACACCTGTAATCCCAGCACTTTGGGAGGCCGAGGTGGGCAGATCCCTTGAGCTCAGGGGTTCAAGACTAGCCTGGGCAACATGGCAAAACCCCATCTCTACAAAAAAAAATTGTTTTAAATTAGCCAGGCACACACCTGTGGTCCCAGCTACTCAGGAGGTTGAGATGAGAGGATTTCGTGAGCCCAGAAGGTTGAATCTGCAGTGAGCTGAGATGGCGCGATGGCACTCCAGTCTGGGCAACAGAGCAAGACCCTGTCTCGAAAACAAAAACAAAAAAAACCCATAATCTATAAATAATCCCGTCATAGCAAGATTAAATAGATGGTGAAAGAACACAAAAAGACAAATTATACAAAAGAAATGCAAATAGCCAATAAACTCCTGATATATTGTCTTCACCTCACTAATAAAGAATGCACACTAATCATGTATTATTTGTCACCTAAGATAGGCAAAGCTTTAAAAAACTAATTGTTGGCAAGGGCATGGAGAAATAAGTGTCATAATACCCACTGGTGGAAAAGAAAAACAATAGAATCTTTAACCTTTTTGGAATGTAGTTTGCCAATGTTTATGACAATTTAGAATATGAGTTCTAGGGCTGGGCATGGTGGCTCACAACTGTAATCCCAGCACTTTGGGAGGCCAAGGCGGGTGGATCACTTGAGGTCAGGAGTTCAAGACCAGCCTAGCCAACATGGTGAAATCCCATCTCTACTAAAAAACAAAAATTAGCCCAGCATGGTGGCGGGTGCCTGTAATCCAAGCTTCTCGGGAGGCTGAGGCAGGAGAATCGCTTGAACCTGGGAGGCAGAGGTTGCTGTGAGACAGGATTGCGCCACTGCACTCTAGCCTGGGCGACAGAGTGAGACTCTGTCTCAAAAAAAAAAAAAGAATATGAATTCTAACAACCCTGTTTCCAGAAATACATCCTAAAGAGTTACATAAATATAAGTATGTTCTTACAGCTTCCCTGAAATAGCATAAAACTAGAAACAACCTAGACGTCCAACTAGATGGGAATAAATAAATCGTAACACATACATATGGTAGATATTGTATTGGTTACCTATCATTGTACAAAATTACCCCCAAAACTTAGTGGCTTAAAACTACAATGTACATTTATTATCCTCACAGTCTCTGTGTGTCAAATACTTGGGAGTGGCACAGATGGGCACTTCTGGCCCAAGGTCTCTTATGCCGCCATCTGAAGGCTGACCTGCAGCTGGCCAATCTATTAGGTTGGTGCAAAAGTAATCATGGTTTTTGCCATTACTTTTAATTTCGCACCAACCTAATATTTCCAAGATGGCTCACTCCCACGGCTGCCAAGGTGGCGCAGGCTGTTGCCTACGTGGCCTTCTCTGCAGGTGGTTTGCGTGTCCTCACTACACGGTGGCTGGCATCCCCGCTAAGTGCGCAATCCAAGAGAGGCTGAGGCTGAAACTAGGATGTCTGTTATGACTTAGCCTCAGAAGTCCCACACTGTCACTTCCACGGTATGCTGTTGTTCACGAAGAAAAACCACGATTCTGTGGGACCGGATACTGATGAGTATAAACATGAGGCAGCACGGATCGTGTAAGCTGAGGTCTAAAGGCTGAAGAGTACCTAGTCAAGTAAAGAGGCTTTAAGACTTTTTATAAGCCACGTGACAAACCTCTGACAGAGGTTTATGTGAATAGAAAGTGAAGGAGAGGTTGGAGAGGGAAACAGAGCCTGATTCGTGGCAGTCCTTACAAACTGTGTTATGGAGCTTAATTTTTATAATAAAGCCAAAACGCCTCCAAGGGATTTATATTTTATTAAGATCACTATGGTTATTACATAGAGGTAAATGGACTACGGTGGTGGCAACAGAGATGAGCAAAGTGAACAAGATCTGAGGTATTTACGAGATAAATGCCAACAGGACTCAATGGATGACTGGATATGTGGATTACACAATAGAGAAGAATCAAGGATGGCTTCTAGGCTCTTGATTTGAGCAATAAGGCAAATGGAACACACGGAAGGAACAGCAAGTGTGGGGATTAGAAAAAGGTTTAACATGTTGAGTTTGAGGTGTTTGCACACATGGAAATGTCCAATAGGCGGTGGACATATGGCACCTGGAGATCAGGAGATACACCTGGACATAAAAACAGGAGTTATCAGAGGATCAGTGGAAATCAGATCCACGGACCACAGAATCATTGATTTTTAAGAGAAAGAGGAGGCCAGGCATGGTGGCTCATGCCTGTAATCCCAACACTTTGGAAGGCTGAGGCAACAGGATCGCTTCAGCCCAGGAGTTTGAGACCAGCCTGGGCAACACAGAGACCCCCTGCCACCCCCAATCTTTACAAAAAAATTTTAAAAAAATAGTCAGGCATGGTGGTGCATGCCTGTAACCTAGCTACTCTGGAAGATGAGATGGGAGGATTGCTTGAGCCTTTGAGAGCAAGGCTGCACTGAGCCATGATTCAGCCACTGCACTCCAGGCTGGATGACACAGCAAGTCCTCTTTCCAAAAAGGGAGAAGGGAGGAGGAGAAGAAGAAGAAAGAAGAAAGAAGGAGGAGGAGGAGGAGGAACAGGAGGAAGAGGAAGAAGAAGAAGGAAGAGGAAGAAAGAAGAAAAGAAGAAAGAAGAGAAAGAGAAGGGAGGAGGGAGGAGGAATAGCTGCATGAAACTTGAAAGGAATGCCTGAAAGGTAGACAGAAGAAACACGCACAGTCTGTTGTCACAGAAGGCAGGAATGATGGAGAGTGTTTATACTAAGTCAAACAATTGAAAAATGAACACTAGGCTGGGCACGGTGGCTGACACCTGTAATCCCAGCACTTTGGGAGGCCAAGGCAGGTGGATGACTTGAGATCAGAAGTTTGAGACCAGCCTGGCCAACATGGTGAAGCCCTGTCTCTACTAAAAATACAAAAATTAACCGGGCGTGGTGGCCAGCACCTGTGATGCCAGCTACTCAGGAGGCTGAGACAGGAGAATCGCTTCAATCTGGGAGACGGAGGTTGCAGTGAGCCGAGATCGCCCCACTGCACACCAGCCTGGGTAACAAAGTTAGACTCTACCTCAAAAAGTTAAAATAAATAAAATTTAAAAAATGAACATCGTATATCAGACAAGAAAAAGCAAGTAAGACAAAAGAACTCACACCCTCGGGATCCCAAGACAAGATACTTCCATGGGAAGGATGTAATGAACAGTGTTAAAAAGACTTCTGGTGCAGTGCTTCTCAAAGTGTGATGTACATATAAATGACCTGGGGGTCATATTAAAATGCAGATTTTGGCTACACAGGTCTTGGGTAGGACCTGAGACCCGGCTTTTCTCAGAAGACCCCAGGTGATGCCCATGCTGCACAGCCGACAGACCACATGTTGAGTAACAAGATTCTGCTGTGGTTCCCAAACTTTTCTGAGCACAGAATTATCTGGAAAACTTCTGTATTAGTCCATACAGCTATACATACTGCTATAAAGAATACTGCTATAATGAATGCCCAAGAGTGGGTAATTTATAAAGGAAAGAAGTTTAATTGACTCACAGTTCAGCATGGCTGGGGAAGCCTCAGAAAACTTACAATCATGGCAGAAGGCAAAGGGGGAAGCAAGGCACTTTCCTCACAAGGAGGCAGGAAGCAGAAGTGCTGAGCGAAGAGGCAAGAGCCCCTTATAAAACCATCACATCTTGTGACAACTCACTATCATGAGAACAGCATGGGGCAAGCTGCCTCCGTAATTCAATTACCTCCACCTGGTCTCTCCCTTGAAAGGTGGGGATTATGGGAATTACAATTCAAGATGAGATGTGAGTGCAGACATAAAGCCTAACCATATCAACTTCTTAAAGATTAGTGGTCCCCTAGCCCTACAGATTCTAAATTGAGTAGGCATGGGGTAGGACCTGATAACATGCATTTCTTAACAACCTCCCAAGTGATGGTGACAGTGACGCTGCAGATCCCCAGACCATACTTTTGAGATGCACAGCACAACTATTTGCGGCCCTGGCAGAGACAACCAGGGAGACTATTTAGGCTTCTAAACCTACTGCAAACCAGAAGTCTTCCTATACACCACCACTGCAGTCACAGTCCATTACAGGAGCCCATTCCTTTTACAGTCCCTCCCTGGCTCCTGGCTCATATGGCCAGAAGTGTGAGCAAGGACCTACACTCATTATCAATCACCTCCATGGTTACTTTATCAGAACCAAAGACTCATTCTTAATTGGCTTATTCTCCCCAAGACTTACTCTCAGCAGTAGGTCCTACTTAGGAAAAGTCTCAAAGCTTCATCTTGCTTAGGAATGTCCTTTCATAGTATTAAAACAAGCAGCCGCTGCTGAATTCTATTTTCTTTTTAACTAAGCGATGATGTTTCACAATGGTCACATTTTCCCCAGAGTGAAACAACTTGAGAGAAAAAAAAAAAAAACCCTATACAATAAGAAGGAAATCCTATTTAAGGGGGACTCAATTCAGCTATGTATTCATGAAGCAGACAAATGTACATAAAGGCATCTTAACGTGAAAAATAAACATACAGTCCTGGCCCTCAAGCCAGGCGACAGAAAAGCTATCAATGACCAGGCTGAAACAAGACAAATGCCATCTGAAAAAACAGCTGACATTTGTTTCTATCAAAGCCATCCAGCAGATACCTCAATATCTTTCCACAGAATGTGTGCTCTTTACTAACAACCGCCACACAAAGGAGGACGATCTCCAGCAGAGGTGACTAGGAAAGGCTTCCTGGATGGAGTAATTTAATGTTGGAGTCAGACCAATGAGCCGCCTTTTCACGGATGGAGGTCCCAGATGGCCATTCCTTTAACAAAAATCAATTAACATGTAAATTATGTACTGACAAATAAAACGTTTGATGGGCCCGCTGCAGTGGCTAAAGCCTGTAATCCCAACATTTTGAGAGGCTGAGGCAGGAGGCCTGCTTGAACTCAGGAGTTTTAGACCAGACTGGTCAACACAACGAGACCGCATCACTATAAAAATTAAAATGAATCTCAGCTACTCAGGAGGCTGAGGAAGCAGGGTCACTCGGGTGCAGGGGACTAAGGTTGCAGTGAGCTACGATCACACCACTGCACTCCAGCTTGGACGACAAAGCAAGACCCCCGTCTCTACGAAAAATTTAAAAATTAGCCGGGCATAGTAGTGCGAGCCTGTGGTCCCAGCTACTCGAGAGGCTGAGGCAGGAGGATCGCTTGCGCCCAGGAGGCCGAGGTTGCAGTGAGCCGTGATAGCACCACTGCACTCCAGCCTGGGCGACAGACTGAGAGCCTCACCTGTAAAAAACAATTCTAAAAAAGGTTCCATCTAGTGTTTTTCGTGGTGTGACTAAGAAAAGTATCTAGAAATAAAGCACAGTCAGTACCTGCTCTCAAAAAACGGCTGCCAATCTAGTTTGGAAACAGAAAAATATACCCGACTGAGAACACAGAGGAGCCTATTTTCGGAAGAGGGGCGTCTTTGGAGACGCAAAATCCTCTCTGCGGGACGCCGACGGGCAGTCAGTAAAGGACTTCCAAGCACTGGTCAGTGGCAATCGGGCGCTGGGGCTTTGCCAAGGCCCGGAGGCGGCGCGCCAGGCCGGGCAACGCGGGAAGCGGGGCAGGCCCGAGTGGCCCTACTGCTGCCGTCCCTACCGATCCCTGCGCATCCGCCACAGAGCAGGGAACGGCAGGAAGGAGGAAGGAGGGGGAGTTCCGTAAATCAGGCCCTCAGGGGCTCCCAGGCCCTCACCCCTCTCAAGCCCCGGGGACCACCGCGGAGCCGCTGCTCCCGGCCGTGCGGCTCGAGGCGAACCTTCCTCAGAGCCGCCGGGCCCTCCTATCCCGAGCCGTATCTCTAGCTCTGGCCTGAGGCGACCGGCGACTGCGTGCGCAAACACAGGATCCACACCCCACTCCCCGCGACTGTGGCTCAGCGGCCGCCCTCAGAGTCTCCGGAACAGACAGGACTCAAGGCGGACCAGGCAAGCGGAAGTGTGCCGCTTCCTTCCGGCCAGCGCCGCACGAGACGGGGCGGGGAACCGCGGGAGGAGGCGGGGCCTCGTGTTGACGAACAGCTCCCGGGGCCTATGGGCGCGTCGGCAGCCGCCCGGCCTCTCCGGTGCGCCCCCTCCCCGGGGCTGTCGACGCCCCCCAGCCCCTCATTTCCACGAAGCTCCTCGGCGGTTCTGCCCTCCTTGTACCCGCGGCGCGGACCCGCCCCCGCCTAGCCCCGTCGGCCTCCTTCCCTTCCCGGAGCCGCGCGTGAGGACGGCTGAGGCCGCAGGTCTGTGGCGGCGCGCGGGGACGCGCGGGCGAGGGTCTCCCGAGAGGGCGGGCGGGCGCCGGCGGAACCCACGGCTACAGCCCCGAGCCCCTGGGGCCGACCCTCCCCGCCGCGTGGCGCAGTCGGGGGGCGCGGCCGCGGCGTCGGGGCGTAGGGAGGGGCGGAGCGCGGGAGTGTCTGCCGGGACGCGGGCCGGGCTGGGCTCGGGAAGGACCAAGTTTGCGGAGCGGCTTCTGCTCGTCGGCCGTGCGGCGAGGCAGGGCCTGGGCTGCGGCCCTGGCGGCCGCTCGCGGTCCTGGGAGAGCTGGGGCGCGTGCCCGAACTTCCCGGCTGCCCCTGTCCTGGGAGACCTACCTGATGGGGACGCCAGGTGTGCAGGGGCGTGGCGCGTAGGTAAGCGGACCCGGTGCTTGCCTCGCCCAGGGGATGCTCACTAGAGCGCTAGGCTTTTTTATTTTTATTTTTTAGAGACAGGGGTCTCGCTGTCTCGCCCAGGCTGGAGTGCAGTGGCGCTGTCACGGCTCACTGAAACCTCGAACTCTTGGGCTCAAGCGATTCTCCCACCTCAGCCTCTGGAGTAGCTGGGACCACAGGCATGCGCCACCGCACTCGCCTATTTATTTTATTTTATAGATAGGGTCTCGCTCTGTTGCCCAGGCTGGTCTCAAACTCTTGGTCTGAAGTCATCCTCCTGCCTCAACCTCCCAAAGCGCTGGGATTACATGAGCCGCCTCGCCCGGCCAGCACTAGTTGTCCTTATTAATAAAGAATCGCTTCTGGTCCCTTTTCAGTTGTTTACGATGGCATTCCTTTTGATCTGGTGGAGAAACTTTTTTTCATAGTTCTTGGGACTGTTGCAGTGCCTGACACATAATTGGTACTTAAATATGTGTTGGTTTTCTGCCTTAACATATTAGAATATATGAATTGTTTAAAAAAGTCCTCTCCCACTTAGGGAGGACTCTAGGATGAGGTCACATGGGGGATAAGCCCATCTGTGGCTGTAGGACTTTGTTAAACACTCCTCTTCTCCCTCTCTCTTCCAGATTCTCCATTTCCAGTGCTTGAAAGCACAGTACTTAAATCTGGCTTCCTGCCTTTTTTTTTTTTTTTTCTTGGTATGAATGAATACATGAATTGTATAATGTTAGTTGTTTGTTCTGTAGAGCAAGTTACCCTTAGGAATTAATAAACTGTGGAAACAATCATGTCAGGCTACTAGTCACATTTAAGAAATAATTAGTAAGAGGCTGTTCATTATTCAGAGGAGTGAAGCAAGATGTTCTGGAGGACTGGAACCCGCTTACTCATACTGCCACCACTCCCCCGCCTCCCACTTGCTACTGCCAAACCAGGCTCCTGCTCCCCGCGGTTACTCCCACCGACGCTCCCTGGGATAGCAGCTGCCCTGATTGGCACACCCCCGCAGTCATCACCACTGAGGCATATTCCTGAAGCTGCCAGTGTGAATTGTTTTATAGAACACTGGTGTTAAAATTCAGGTACCTGAGACAAAACAATATTTTAATTCTTCAAAATCCGGTTGTCAACACATTTACTATGGAGTATCTCCCACGTGGCCACTTCTGTGGGAGGTACTGAAGACCTACTACCGCCTATGGAAGTAGAAAATAATATACAACTGTGTAATTACGTGACGCATTGCATGGTAACTGCTATGGCTCAGGGAGGGAGAAGATCAGCCGGAACTGGAATGTCCCAAGATGTTCTGGAAGAAAAGCAGTGACTCGTTAGTGTTGTTCACCTGTATTCCTGACTCCTGGCAGGGCCTGCTGTAGAGCACATGCTTCATGAATAAATATGATTGAGTTAAATAAATATTTGAATTGTGTTTTGAGTGTAACTTTGAAGGCCAGCAACGATTTAGATGGCAAGATCGAGGGCAGGCTGGGCACGATGGCTCATGCATGTAATCCTAGCACTTTGGAAGGCCAAGGCAGGGAGGATCGCATGAGGCCAGGAGTTCAGTACCAGCCTGAGCAAGATAGGGACACCCCATCTTTACAAAAAATAATTAGCCAGGTGTGGTAGCACATGCCTATAGTCCAGATACTCGGGAGGCTGAGGTGGGAGGATCACCTGAGCCTGTGCAAGTAGAGGCTACAGTGAGCCGTGATGGTGCCACTGCACTCCAGCCTGAGTGACAGTGAGACCCTGTCTTGGGGGAAAGAAAAAAAAAAGATGGGAGGGCATGCTAATAGAGGGAAAATGGCATAAGTAAAGGCATTTCAGCATGGATGAGCACGGGGTGTGTTGGGGAGAAGGCACTGACGTTGATGGCCTGTTTATTGCTATCTAGGAGTGATTGGGAGAACAATGCATGTAAGTCTGCAATCATGATGTCCATCCGGCAAAGAAGAGAAATAAGAGCCACAGAAGTTTCTGAAGACTTTCCAGCCCAAGAAGAAAATGTGAAGTTGGAAAATAAATTGCCATCTGGTAGGTGATTTAAACTAAAGCAGCAATTTGGGTTGCTTTTATTTCTGCATATTAAAATGTCACTCTCCAATAGGATAAAAATTTGGTGGGACCTAACAATTGAAACTTGTTCTAGTACCCTGATGTTCTAATTGCAATTTGATTAGATTGACTTTACAATTATGATTTGACAAAAGATGAAAGAGCTTTGATTAGAAGTGTTTGTCAGCTGTCTGTTCGTTAACTTACGGTTCATCCAATCTCATCCTTTGACTCTCTAAGAGTAATAGTCCCCCACCCACACCCCAGATTTTAGTCTATCTCTAATTTTTCTGGTCGTGTATACTATTTACACCAGGCAACCTTACCTTGGGTGAGTTTCCATTAAGGTAGTGAAAGTTGGATCAACATTTTTTAAAAATTCTTTATAATTAATCAAATTCCTGAAGTTTTCATTTGCTTTTTTTTTTTCTTTTATTGGTGGGAAAAGTAATCAGAACTTGGTCAGTTGTTTGTATAATGGTAAAGACTTGCTAAGTGATGCATCAAATAGCACTAATTACCAACTTCTTGCTTCCTGAGTAGCTTTTGTAACTAAAGCATGGTCAGGATTTTAAAAGTTAACATGCAAATCTTCATACCCATTAACCATTTTGGATATCTGACAGAATTTACATTATTTTACAGCCATGTTAATTCTTACCAGCCAGGCTAGTAAAGCAGTTCAGGGAAACAGTTTAACAAAAGTAATCTGTAATGGAAGGTCATGCCACCTGGCTCAGCCATTAGCAAGTAATGCGTTTTGGATAATAGTACTTTCTGAACACCTTAAACAATGCAAAGAAAGAAAAATATACTCCCATCCTGAAACTAACACCAATGGCACTGTCTTGCTGTCTTAATGTCATATTCTGCACATGTATACCCATAAGCATTCGTATACAGTTGTGCAAAATTGGGATCCACATGTTGTTTTGTAGCTTGCTATTTTTCTCTTATTATGTTATGAACATGTCATAAGCCAGTTAACGTATTTTTGAAATATCATCTATGTAAAGTATTTTTATAGCTGCCACTATAGAAGTAAAAGGTTTTCTTACCATTTGCTAATACAGACAGAACTGTGATCAATTTCCTTGTGGCCATATGTTTGTTTAGAACTTTATTTCCTTGGGGCATGTCTGAGTCCATTTCTGTTGCTATAAAGGAATATTTGAGGCTGGGTGATTTATAAAGAAAAGAAGTTTCTTTGCCTCAGGGTTCTGCAGACTGTATGAGAAGCATGGCACCAGCATCTGCCTCTAGTAAAACCTCAGGAAGCTTCCAATCGTGGCGGAAGGCTTAGGGGAGCCAGTGTGTAGAGATTACATGACCAGAGTAGAAGCAATTTCCAGGGAACACAGGATGTCAGGCTCTTTTTTAACCAACCAGCTCCCCTAGGACTAACAGAATGAAAACAGTATACTGCTAGAATCTTACCAAGCCGTTTATGAGGGCTCTGGTTCCATCACCACACCACCTCTCATTAGGCCCCACCTCCAACATTGGGAAAATCACATTTCATCATGAGATTTGGAGGGGCCAAATAGTCAAACCATAGCAGGGTACATGCCTGGATTTGGAATTACTGGCCAAACGGGATGCTCATTTTGGTGGCTTTTACTCGCTGCTGCTATGTTGCATTCCAGAGAGGCACCAATTTATTCTTCTAGCAGCAATGTTTGAAGATGTCTATTTTTTATACCCTTACCAAAACAGAGTATTAGCATTTTGAAAGCTGTCAAATTGGCCAAGATTTTTAAAACTATAACTCACAGTTTTGATTTGCATTTCTTTAACATTAATGAATTTAAACATCTTCAGTCTGTTATTATTATTGGCCACTTTTTTCTATTGTACATTGCCTGTTCACGTCCTTAATCTTTTTCCTACTGCAGTGTTCATCCTGACAGGACAATAAATTGTCCTGAAATAAAATAAATTGTCCTGAAAGTATTCATCTTATGTTAAGGGTATTTAAGCTTTCTTATATGTGCTATCCATATTTTCCTTAGTTTATATGTCCTTTAACTTGAGTTATGTTGGATTATTTATTCTGTGGGTTTTTCCCCCCCAGAGCATTCCTGCAAAACCTGTGGGTTTTTAAAAAAAAGTTTCAGGTAATCAGCCAGGCGCAGTGGCTCATGCCTATAATCCCAGCACTTTGGGAGGCTGAGGAGGGTGGATCACTTGAGGTCAGGAGTTCAAGACCAGCCTGGCCAACATGGTGAAATCCTGTATCTACTAAAAATACAAAAATTAGCCAGGCATGGTGGCATGTGCCTGTAGTCCTAGCTACTCAGGAGGCTGAGGTGGGGGAATTGTTTGAGCCTAGGAGGCAGAGGTTGCAATGAACTGAGATTGCACTACTGCATTCCATCTTGGGCAACAGAGCAAGATCCTGTCTCAAAAAACAAAAATTATTTTTTAGGTAATCAAGTTTTTAAAATAGCTTTTAAAGAATAAGCCACCAATTGTACCTAGATTATCTAAAAGATCGATTATGTCCTAGACACATAACACATTTAGTCATCCATTTAACAGACTTCATAGTTAAATTTTGGTTGTTAAGCTGTGCCAGACAGAGGCCCTCAGTATTAAACATGAATAAGATAATGTATTTGTCTTCAAGAAGCTCACATTGTAGTTGGCAGAACGGACACATGGACAGTTAGATATGGGGTGAAGGTTGTAATAGAATGAAAACAGGTCTGTGGAATCAGAAAGGACCCTCCGCTGGAGACAGGAAAAGCTTTCCCAGTGACAGGCAGCTAGACTTAGCTTACTTGATAATCTGAAGTAGAACTATTACATTCTGATTTTTTTACTGACTTAGTTATTTATCTGTTCCATTTTTCCAAAAGGTTGTACCAGTAGAAGATTATGGAAGATTTTGTCATTGACAATTGGTGGAACCATTGCCCTTTGCATTGGACTTCTTACATCTGTCTACCTTGCCACGTTACATGAAAATGATTTATGGTTTTCTAATATTAAGGTATGGAGTTTCTTTGACCATTGTATGATTCACTCAGTGGGGTCTCCAGTAGTAAGCCATGTGGATGAATGACCAAGGCAACACAGTTTTGCCATAAAGAATCCAATCTCTAGAAAGGTTGGACTATAGAGTGAAAAAACTTTTGTGTTTATGATTTTAAAATAACATATTAGAATCTTTTTTAAACTTTTTATTTATTTATTTATTTATTTATTTATTTATTTTATTTATTTATTTTTGAGATGGAGTCTCACTCTGTCACCCAGGCTGGAATGCAGTGGCGCAATCTTGGCTCACTGCAACCTCTGCCTCGCAGGTTCAGGCGATTCTTCTGGCTTAGCCTCCCAAGTAGCTGGGACTATAGGTGCGTGCCACTACACCCAGCTAATTTTTGTATTTTTACTAGAGACGGGGTTTCAGCATATTGACCAGGCCGGTCTCGAACTCCTGACCTTGTGATCTGCCTGCCTCAGCCTCCCAAAGCGCTGGGATTACAGGCGTGAGCCACTGCGCCCAGCCAGAATCTTTATTTTTCATTTTAATTTTTTGAGATAGGGTATTGCTCTGGCACCCAGGCTAGAATGCAGTGGTGCAAACATGGGTCACTGCAGCCTCAACCTCCTGGGCTCAACTGAGTATCCTGCCTAAGCTTCCTGTGTCACTGGGACCACAGGCATGCACCACCTCGCCAAGCTTTTTTTTGATTTTTTTGTAGAGACAGGGTCTCACTTTGTTGCCCATGCTGGTCTCGAACTCCTGGGCTCAAGCGATCCTACTGCCCTGGTGTTCCAAAATATGAGAATGAGCCATAGCACCCAGCCCAGAATTTTTATAATCAAATGAGTTTTTTCTTTTTCATTAACTTATTCCATTTATTTAGCAGTTATTCTAAATTAGTATTTTTCAAGTTATAGATTGTGAAATTAGTGCAGTAAGTCATGAGTAACATTTTTCTTAATGAAATCAAAAAGAAGAGAATACCATCACATCTAGTAGGGTTGAGGATTGTTTTGTGAAACTTTTAATTATATTTATATATATATATATATATGTATGCACAAACTGCATCACAGTATACAAGGTACTTCCTTTTTTTTCTTGTTGGCTACAACAGGGAAAAAAAAAAAAAGAAAAGGAAATAAAAAAGCCACTGCTTTAAATCATGGGGTCTAAATGTGGCTCCACAGAGGGTCCTCAGCATGTTCACGACTATCTAATACTCTGTGCAAGTGGTTTTGCAGGGTGTAGGGCGATGGGGAAGCCATGATGTTTCCAGGGAAAGGAACTGTAATTTTAATCAGATTTTCAGGAGGGTCAGCCGGGCGTCATGCCTGTAATCCCAGCACTTTGGGAGGTCGAGGCAGGCGGATCACTTGAAGTCAGGAGTTCAAGACCAGCCTGGCCAACATGGTGGAACCCTGTCTCTACTAAAAATACAAAAATGAGTCGCGCATGGTGACACGCACCTGTAATCTCAGCTACTCGGGAGGCTGAGGCACAAGAATCACTTGAACTCGGGAGGAAGACGTTGCAGTGAGCCGAGATCCCACCACTGCACTCCAGCCTAGGCAACAGCGATACTCCTTCTCAAAAAAAAAAAAAGTTGAGGGGGTGGTCTGTGACTCTTTAAACACGTTTCCCTATTTTCTTTCTCTCTCTTTTTTTCAACATTTCTAGAACTCCTCTTGGCATTGTTTTCAGAACTCGTATATAACTTACACGTGGAAATTTGCATCCAAATATACCTTACATTTTAATCTAATACGTCATGATCTTTAACCTAAACTGTGGTGTCTAATGACTAGTTGCTTGTAAAGATAAACACCTTCAAAGCCAAAGATGTATATCTGTAAGAATGTTCAAAAGAAGTGACTGATGAAGGATCTGAAGACATTTTCCAAAGAAAGTTTTCCAAAACATTTTGAGCTTTGATTCTCTTACTGTAATGAGCCTCCAAAGGAGATTACTTTGATGACAAATCTAATTTATAAGAATAACCTCTAGTGTGTTTATTTTTAAAACTTGCTGTGTTACTTTATGGGTACAGTATATATATCTTTATACAAATTATCATAGTACCAAAGAAGAATAATTCTTATCTTTCAGTGACAGTAGGTAGTTCTTCTTGTCAGAAGAATTTTACTCGTTTATATATCTTTTTTTGGGAGGAGCAGGGGCGGGCAGGGTCTTTCTCTGTCACCCAGGCTGGAGTGCAATGGCACAATCACAGCTCGCTGCAGCCCCAACCTCCTGGGCTGAATTGAAGGATTACTCTCATCTTAGCCTCCCGAGTAGCTGGGACCACAGGTGCACGTCACTATTCCCAGCCAATTATTTAATTTTTTGTAGAGATGGGCCTACTATGTTGCCCAGGCTGTTCTCAAACTCCTGGACTCAAGCAATCCTCCTGCGTTGGCCTCCCAAAATGTTGGGATTACAGGTGTGATCCCAAAATGTTGGGATTACAGGGATTACAGGGCTATGCCCTGCCTGTCTCTTTAAAATGGAGTGCTGGCAGGGCGTGGTGGATCACTTGAGGTCAGGAGTTTGAGACCAGCCTGGCCAACATGGTGAAACCCCGTCTCTACTAAAAATACAAAAGAAGAGGGCCGGGCGCAGTGGCTCACGCCTTTAATCCCTGCACTTTGGGAGACCGAGGCGGGCAGATCACGAGGTTAGGAAATTAAGACCATCCTGGCTAACATGGTGAAACCCCGTCTCTACTAAAAATACAAAAAAATTAGCCAGGCGTGGTGGCGGGCACCTGTAGTCCCAGATACTCGGGAGGCTGAGGCAAAAGAATGGTGTGAACTTGGGAGGCAGAGCTTGCACAGTGAGCCGAGATTGCTCCACTGCACTCCAGCCTGGGTGACAGAGCAAGACTCTGTCTCCAAAAAAAAAAAAAAAAAAAAAAAAAGAGAAAAATTAGCCAGGCATGGTGGCACACGCCTGTATTTCCAGCTACTCAGGAGGCTGAGGCAGGAGAATTGCTTGAACGCAGGAGGCAGAGGTTGCAGTGAGCTGAGATCATGCCACTGCACTCCAGCCTGGGTGAGATTTCATCTCAAAAAAAAAAAAAGAGTGCTTATAAAGCGATTCCCTAGAATTAAACCATGTAGTGCATATATATTAACATAAGTATTTTGAAAAAAGGCTGAAATATCTCTGTGTGAGCAGATAGCCCAAATTGAATGCTAACAACAGTATAGCAAGGAGACATGTTGAAAGAGATCATATAACTTAATTATAAACTATTAAGTGTAGCTCTTTAAAACTTGTAACCAGCCTTCCTAGTTTCCTTAAATAAATATACCCCATCATCAAGAAACTTGAACACCCTTGGTTTTTCTCTCTTTACTTTCACTGGGTTAAGGAAGTTCTAGTTTTACCTAGTATTTACTGAGCACGTGTTCTGTGGGTAACATTGAGTTAAACACCGCAGAGAACATGGAAGGAATAACAAAGATTTCTGAATTTACCAGCAGATTTTCCAGTATAGTAAGTGAATTGAGTAAATATGTATTAAGCACCTACAGTATGCCAGCAGGCACTGTGCTTAGTGGTAGCAGTATCACTGAATAAGATAAGGCCGTGCCCCCAAGGAGCTTACACTCTTGAGAAGGATACAGGTGAGTATCCAGACAATTACAGGACATCCAAACTCAGTGCTAGGATGGGGTGAGATAGAGAGCACTGTGGGAGCACATAGGAGTGGAAGCCTAACCTCATTTTGGAAGATCAGGGAGGCTTTTCTAGAGGAAATGATGGTTAAGTAGACCTGAAGGATGAGTAAGAGTTAACCAGGCAAGTTGGGGAGGAAAGATGAGTGTCCTAGAAGAGGGACAAGTGCAGGAAATTCAAGAGGCAAGAGAGCCTGGTGTGTGAAGCGTTGGCAGTAGTTCAGCCTGGCTAGAGAGTAGAAGGGGAGAAGGGATGTACTGGGAATGGTAAACAGAGGCCAGATAATAAGGGGTCTGTCTTCTCTGTCTCAAAGATAGAACTCTCTCTGAATGTATTATAGTAGTGAGCCCTATTTTTAGTGAGGCAGCGATGTCATCATATTGGTGTTTCAGAAAGTTGCCTCAGGCTGTGATGTGGAAAATGGATTTGGGGAGAGCAAAACTAAAGTCAGGAAACTGCTAAGATAATCCAATTCAGTGGATTCAGTAATATTTAAATATTGCATTCATATATTCAGTAAGTGAATATCTTCTGTATGCCGGACACTTTTCTAGGCCCTGGGAATAAAGCATTGAATATGACATAGAACTTAATTATGATGAAAAGGGGAAAAATCAGAAAGAAAATGAAAATGAATCCTACGGTGAAGGTCACATGGGATGATGAAATACTCACTAGAAGGCTACTTGGAATTGGGAAGTAAAGCAGACCACTTTGAGGACATGTAAACCAAAACCTACATGATATTATAGAAGGAACCAGCCAAGCTAAGATCTGTGAGAACATTCTAGGCAGAGGAAACAGCAAGCCAAAATCTCTAAGGTAGGAATGAACTTGGCAAATCCAGGATCAGAGAGAAGGTGCATGTGGCCAGAGTTTTATAAGTGAGGAGAAGGTAGAAGAGAGGAGAACAGATCACTTAGGGCTTTGAGGCTGCATGAGAGTTGCAGAGACGTGAACAGAGTCAGAACTTTTTAGGAAGTGGACTTGGAAGGATGTCTTGATTCATTGTGTGGAAGTCTGTTGAGAGGGAACAGTTGAGAGGCTGTCGGTCCAAGCTGCTTGCTCTCCTTTGCAGCGGGGTGGATGGATGGACATGCCATTCACTGTGACAACGAGCACCAGGAGGAGCAGAGCTGGAGGATCAGTGAGTTCTGACACCAGCTACCCACCGTTAGGCCAAACCCCACAGGATGAGGGCACAGCTCTCTACAAAAATGCCTTCGTTTCACACACCAGTGGCACGTTTGAGGCCCCCCCCAGGCAACCCTCACTTCTGACCAGCTGGCTACAAATTCTGAGGTTCCCACCACCCGCTCATGTTCAATAATTCACTAGAACAACTCACAGAATTCAGGGAAGTACTATGTTATGACTACAGATTTATTATAGCAAAAGATTACAAATCAGAACCAGCCAAAGGGAGTGACACATGCAGCCAAGTCTTCGAGGGTCCCATTGGAAGCTTTCATTATCTTTTCCCCATGGAGTCAGGCCCATTACCCTTCTGGCACATCAGTGTATTACACTATGTGGAGCCATCCAAAGAAGCTCTTCTGAGTACTGGTGTCTAGTTTTTATTGAGGTTTCGTTATGTAGGCATGATTGATTGGATTATTGCCCACAGGGCTGGACTCAATCTCCAGCCCTCTTCTGCTCCTTAGAGGTTGGGCTGCTAGCACATGGCTCAAAGCCCTGACTCTCAGGCCACATGGTTGAGTGTTCTGGCATGGCCAGCCCCAATCCTGAGTCATCTCCTTAGCACAAATTAGGAGCTCACCCTGTCACCTGCTAGCACAGGCTTTCAGATGAGGTCTGAAGAACCTACCATGAATAACAAAGACACTCTCATCACTTAGAAGTTCCAAGGATTTAGAGGCTATCTCCTAGGAACTGGGGACAAAAAGCAACCAGATTCTTTGTTCCTAGAGGGTAGAGTTTTGATATGGTTTGGCTGTGTCCCCACCCAAACCTCATCTTTAATTGTAGTTCCCATAATTCCCACATGTCATGGAAGGGACCCAGTGGGAGGTAATTGAATCATGGGGGTGGGCCTTTCCTGTGCTGTTCTCATGATAGTGTCATGAGATCTGATGGCTTTATTTATTTTAATTTTTTTCTGAGACAGAGTCTCGCTCTGTCGTCCAGACTGGAGTGCAGTGGCACGATCTCGGCTCACGGCAGCCTCCGCCTCCTGGGTTCAAGCAATTCTCCTGCCTCAGCCACCTGAGTAGCTGAGATTACAGGTGCATGCCACCACGCCTGGCTAATTTTTGTATTTTTAGTAGAGATGGGATTTCACCATGTTGGTCAGGCTGATCTTGAACTCCTGACCTTGTGATCTGCCCACCTTGGCCTCCCAAAGTGCCGGAATTACAGGTGTGAGCTACCGCACCTGGCCAGATCTGATGGTTTTATAGAGGGGAGTTCCCCCTCACACACTGTCTGCCTGCCGCCATGTAAGACTTGACTTTGCTCCTCATTCACTTTCTGCCATGATTGTGAGACCTCTCCAGCCTTGTGGAACTGTGACTCCATTAAACCTCTTTCCTTTATAAATTACACAGTCTCGGGTATGTCTTTAATAGAAGCATGAGGAATGGACTAATACAAGGTTACCTCCCCGTAACCAGGGACAGAGGTCAGCCAAATTCTTTCTTGCACAGGAGGAAAGGCAGGGAACAACGAGCTCAGGTTTGACTATGTTGTGAGGCACTTTTAAAGCAGTCCACATAGAAATACGGAAGAAAGGAAGTTAGACTTACGGGGCTGAAGGCAGGAGTTCCGTCTGTGTTGGAAATGGGCATTTTCATATTACCATCTTATAGATGTGTGGGTGAGATTGTTTCAGGAGTGTGTAAAATGAGAAAGGAAAGAGAACCTGGGCCAGTTTCTGTCTGTGCCTCAGATACCATCTGGGAAGCTATAAAACAGGCGCTTTTCCCCACCCACCACCCTTGTCCTCTGAAACTTACAATTGAGCTCAGAGTCTTATTCCATTTTTTTTCCTCTTTGTTCAAGCAGTAGTCCATAGCACACATTTTGGGTTGTGTCCTATATCACAAGAAGAATCCTCCAATGTCAAACCTGTTAATACCTCTGCATAGGCATTTGGTTTCGTGTTTTGCTTAGATTTTCTAGATCAGCATTGTCCAATAGGACTATAATGAGGGAAATGTTCAGTGTATGCACTGTCTAGTACAGTGGCCACATGTGGCTGTTGAACACTTGAAATGGGGTAGTACAACTCAGGAACTAAATTTTTTTTTAATTAATCTGATTTAATTTTTAAATATGTACATATTTTCTGTCAATAAACAATTAGAAATTATAAATATCACTGAACAAAGACCTTATTTGGCTGAAGAAAAGCTCGTTTTGGAGTGTATATTCCTTTATAAATCTCCTATAATTTATACCATTTCTATATTGGGGAATTATTTGAGAAGAGTAAATCTGTTTTCCTTTCCTGTTTTGGGGTTATAACTTTTTCTCATCAAAATTGGTAGGTTAGTGTTTAACGAAAATACTTTGATTTTATTTTTGAATACTTTGAAGTAGTTGTAATTATTCAGAGAGTAAAAGTATTGCTTATGTAATAGACAAGTCATACACTGAATTTGTGCATTCGAAATGATTTTTTAAATGTTTGTTGTATTGTTTGTATATGAAAAGTGGGAACCCTGAAATAGCAACTGGAAAGTTGAAGGAAAAGATACTGGTTTCATATAGTCTTATAAAAGATATATCTAGTATCCTTTCTCAGCATATTTTTAAAATTTTAAGTTATTTTTCTATTGTCTTCATTGTATTATATTTCCCTTGCTGGGAAATTGAAAGTATTCAAGATTTTTTAAAATACCCTTTATTGAATGTCTGTTACATGCTTGGAACTATTTGGGGGCATTTTAATACATATTGTATTTATTTGTACCTTTTTTTTTTTTTTTTTTGAGACAGAGTCTCGCTGTGTCGCCCAGGCTGGAGTGCAGTGGCGTGATCTCGGCTCCCTGCAAGCTCCACCTCCTGGGTTCGCGCCATTCTCCTGCCTCAGCCTCCCAGGTAGCTGGGACTACAGGCGCCCGCTGCCACGCCTGGCTAATTTTTTGTATTTTTTAGTAGAGACGGGGTTTCACAGTGTTAGCCAGGATGGTCTCGATCTCCTGACCTCGTGATCCACCCGCCTCGGCCTCCCAAAGTGCAGGGATTACAGGCATGAGCCACTGTGCCCGGCCTATTTGTACCTGTTTTTTGAGACAGGTTCTCACTCTGTCACTCAGGCTGGAGTGCAGTGGTGCAATCAAGGTCACTGCAACCTTGAACTCCTGGGCTCAAGCGATCCACCAACCTCAGCCTCCTAAGTGGTGCCAGCTAATTTTTTCATTTTTTGTAGAGACAGAGTCTCACTTTATTGTCCAGGCTGTTCTTGAACTCTTGGCCTCAAGCAAGCCTCCCACCTGGGCCTCCCAAAGTGCTGGGATTATAGACATGAGCCACAATGCCTGACCTACATATTCTGTTTAATCTGCCTGTCTTCAGAGCCCAAACACTAACTCTAAATTGTCCTTTCAATGCAACCTACTTTTTTACTGCCCTTTATTGTAAACAAAAAGTAAAAGGCACTCCCCTACTTTTTTTTTTTTTTTTTTTTTTTTTTTTTTGAGACAGAGCCTTGCTCTGTCACCCAGGCTGGAGTGCAGTGGCACAATTTTGGCTCACTGCAACCTCCGCATCCCGGGTTCACGCGGTTCTCCTGCCTCAGCCTCCTGAGTAGCTGGGATTACAGGCAGGCGCCACCACGCCCGGCTAATTTTGTATTTTTAGTGGAGACGGGTTTTCACCATCTTGGCCAGGATGGTCTCGATCTCTTGACCTCGTGATCCGCCCGCCTCAGCCTCCCAAAGTGCTGGGATTACAGGCATGAGCCACCACGCCCAGCTAGTAAAAGCCCGTTTTCTTATTGGTGTTCTGCCCCTATGGTGCCTGGCACATCATCAGTGCTAAGTAGCTTCCCGTCTTCTGCAGTAGAGTCAACTGCTGGGGCTGAGGGGTATGGGGTAGGCAGAGGAAAAGGGGAGGCACTGGCTGCTGTGAAGTATCTGGATGGGAACTAGAACCAAAGGACGTGACTTCTGGAGCTTGACTAACCATAACAATATGGTTAGTCTTGGCAGGTACAGGAGCCAGTGGATGCATTTTAAGTGATTTTTGTTTAGTAGTTTTGTTTTTTGTTGTTGTTGAGCTGGAGTCTCACTCTGTCGCCCAGGCTAGGGTACAGTAGTGTAGTCTTGGCTCACTGCAACCTTTGCCTCCCGAGTTCAAGTGATTCTCCTGCCTCAGCCTCCTGAGTAGAGTGGCTGGGATTACAGGTGCGCACCACTATGCCCAGCTAATTTTTGTATTCTTAGTAGAGACGAGGTTTTGCCATGTTGGTCAGGCTGTTCTCAAACTCCTGGCCTCAGGTGTTCCGCCCGTCTCTGCCTCCCAAAGTGCTGGGATTACAAGCATGAGCCACTGCGGCCTGCCATGTGTTAATAAATTGTATAGAAGACATCTGTATAGTCTTCATTTTTATTTTCTGAGTGTATATTGTTTTTTAATTATTGAAACTATGTTGTAACAATGATGAAAAATTTTAAATGAAAAACATTACTTAATATTCATTACCCTTAACAAAAAGCAGTTTTCATTTTTCCCTTCTGTTCTTCATCCTAAGTGCCTAAATATTTTACTTATTTATGACACCAGTATAGCTAGTTTTTATAATCTTCCTTATCTGCTGTTACATACTATCCTTTTTCCATATATACATTTTCACAAAACTTTTATAATTATGTAAGTAGTTATGGTTTTATAATTTCATATTTTTGAAGTTTTTATACTCTTGATTATTCCACTGTTTCCATGCTCCCACCTTTGGATAGTTAGATTGTTTATAATAGTACAGTTAAATCCTAACGTTGCTTACTTATTCTCACTTTAAAGTGGCAATGTAGTGGTATCAGTTCCTTCTTTCTTGGAATTCCCTCAGAGCAATTAAGGAATGTGAAAAATAGATAATCAAGTTCCAGCTTTGATGAAGGGGGCTGCCAAATCCAGTGGCACTCAGAAAGATGCTGAGAGAAGAGTCTGCGGCCAGGCAAGGTGGCTCACGCCTGTAATCCCAGCACCTTGGGAGGCCGAGGTGGGCACATCACTTGAGTCCAGGAGTTCAAGACCAGCCTGGCCAACATGGCAAAACCCTGTCTCTACTAAAAATACAAAAATTAGCCAGGTGTGGTGGTGCACTCCTGTAATCCCAGCTGAAGCAGGAGAATCGCTTGAACCTGGGAGGGAGAGGTTGCAGTGAGTCGAGATTGCACCACTGCACTCCAGCCTGGGTGACAAAGCAAGACTTCATCTCAAAAAAAAAAGAGAGAAAGAGTAGTCGGTAAGCTGCAGTGGTCAGATAAAGTGAGTAAAGCGTCGTCCTCCAAAGTTAGTGGCATCTCCTAAGGGGTAAAACCAACAGCACCCTGAGTAGGACCATGGGATGGGTGTGCAGGCAGTAGTGGCAGCCGCTCTCTTGGATCCACTCTGCTATGAAGAACAGCATGCTAGGCAGGCCAGAAGGAGCGATTGCAGAGACAAGCCATATTTGTTAAGAGATGGAATTTAAGAGGACAGGAATGAAGGGAGGCAACCTGCATTTCGAAGATCCCCAAAGCTATCAAGTTCTGTTGACTAAAATGAGGAAAAGACTGAAGAACTCACCCTTGTAAACCACCCTATATAATGAAAATTCTTGCTGACCTAAGCTGTGTGCCTGGCCTCACCCCCACATGAACTTCCTGCAAGTAGCTTGTGTAGTGAGAACTTGCCATATTCTGGCATAACTGATAAGGAAGGAACTGGGACAAGATTGTCCAGTGATACTGCAACAAAAAAGGGAAGAGAACAACAAGCAGACATCATTGGTGAAGAACAGTCACCAGAAGAATTTTACGGTGGAGATGTGGAGGTTGTAACCACACGTGTCACATTAAAAGATAATCCTTTGCCACTGTGGAAGATGAATACAAAGCAGAAGCATAAGAAGGTATGTGCCTTCTTCAAGGGGAAACAGGAAGAGAACAAAAGGAAGTGAAATATGAACTGGCAGACTTTAGACAAGAAATAGAATTACAAAGTAGAATCATTATAGAAATGATGACCGTCTCAGATGCAACGTACAGGAGACTAGCAAGTAGAATCATTATAGAAATTATGACTATTTCAGATGCAACATACAGGAAACTAGAATCCATAGAATGTACAGAAAGAGCAATGTTGGACAGGACTGAGAGAGGTCAACAAAATGAAAGGAGATTGCGTAAAGTGACAGTATGAGAAAGCAAGTGACAATTGAGGAGGACAAAGAGCAGCAAGCATGCATCATTTGTGTCCCAAAAAAAGAGAACGAGAACAATAAATCAGGAAACACACACACACACACACGCACACACACGTTTAAAGATGTAATTCAAGGAAACTTTCCAAAAGTAAAAGGAAACTTGAATCTACTAATTGAAGGGTCAGAGCAGGTTCCAGGATAAATTGGCCTAGAAAAATCATTAGCAGGATAGAGTTCCTTGAAGTTGCTGAACTTAAATATGTAAAGAAACCTTTGGACATTCTAGACAAAAAGATCAAGTTACCAATAAGGAGAAACAAAGGTCAACCTAGCATTCGGCTTCTCCACAGTAACGTCTAATGGTCAAAGACCATGAATGATGCCTAGAAAATGCTCAAGTAAAAGAAAGTGATTTACACATTTTAACCCAGTCATTCCATTGCATATAAAGACGGCATACAAACTTTTTTGTTCCTAGAAATATGTATTTTTAAGAATACCTGAAGAAATTGGAAGAGGAAAAACTTCATCCATCCATGAGATACATGGAAAAACAATGACAGAAAGATGCTCAGTGGGGCTCAAATTTATTTAACTATAGGACTAAAACTAAAAATTAGTGATAGAACAAAATGTGTATGATATAAATAATGTTATATTAGGTGCAAAAGTAATATAGGTCTTGTCATTAATTTTATTTATTTATTTATTTATGAAACAGAGCTCGCTCTGTCGCCTAGGCTGGAATGAAGTGGCGTGATCTTGGCTCACTGCAACCTCCGCCTTCTGGGTTCAAGCAGTTGTGCCTCAGCCTCCCCAGTAGTTGGGATTATAGGCATGCACCACCATGCCCAGCTAATTTTTTTTTTTTTTTTTTTTTTTTTTGGTATTTTTAGTAGAGACAGGGTTTTGCCATGTCAGGCTGTTCGAGACATGCCAGGCTGGTCTCGAACTCCTGAGCTCAGGCAGTCCATCCACTTCTGCCTCCCAAAGTTAGGATTACAGGTGTGAGCCACCATGCCTGGCTGCCATTATGGCAAAAACCACAATTACTTTTGCACCAACCTAATACATAAGAATGTCAACATGAGTAATAATGTTATAATACATAATAGTGTAATAATAACATAACAGTGTAATACATATAACACAAGATAAAAGAGGAAGGGGAAGAGAGGGTAAAACATGGTGGAGGCTGACTGGGCACAGTGGCTCATGCCTGTCATCCCAGCACTTTGGGAGGCCAAGGCAGCAGGATCACTTGAGCTCAGTAGTTCAAGACAAGCCTGGGCAACATGGTGAAACCCCATCACTAAAAAAAAAAAAAATTTGCCGGGCATGGTGGCATGTGCCTGTAGTCCCACCTACTCGGGAGACTGAGGTAGGAGGATCACTTGAGCTCAGGACACAGAGGTTGTCATTAGCTAAGATTGTGCCATTGCCCTCCAGCATGGGTGACAGAATGAAACAATCTCGGAAAAAAAAAAGATTGGGGAGGCCAGCTGGCACAGTGGCTCACAGCTGTCATCTCAGCACTCTGGAGGGCAAAAGGTGGGAGGATTGCTTGAGCCCAGAAGTTCAAGACCAGCCTGGGCAACATAGTGAGATCCCATCTCTACAAAAATTTTTTTAAAAATTAGCTGGGTGTGGTAGTGTGCACCTGCAGCCCCAGTTACTTGGGAAGCTGAGGCAGGAGGGTCACCTGAGCTGGGGAGGTCAAGGCTGCAGTGAGCTGTGATCACACCAGTGCACTCCGGTCTGGGCAACAGAGTGAGGCCCTGTCTCTAAAAAAAAAAAAAAAAGAAAAGAAAAAGAAATAAAAAAATATGGATGGGAGTATCCTGATTTCTTTCTCTTTTATAACTGGAAGTCAAAAAGTTTGATTTAAAACTGATAAGACACACAAGCCTGGGCAACATGGTGAAAACTTGTCTCTACTAAAAATACAAAAAAAAAAAATTAGCCAGGCTTGGTGGCACACAACTTACCCCCAGCTACTTGAGAGGGTGCAATGGGATGATCACCTGAGCTCAGGAAGCCAAGTCTTCAGTGAGCCAAGATCATGCCGTTGTGCTTCAGCCTGGGCAACAGAGCAAGACCCTGTCTCAAAAACAAAAAAAGATCTCTCTAGATCTTCAAGTTGATCTACAGAGTCAACATGATCCCTCTCAGAATCCCAGGTGGACTTTTCACAGAAATTGACAAGCTAGTCCTAAAATGTATATGGAAACTCAGAGGACTCAGAATAGCTAAAACAGTTTTGAAAAAGAAGAACAAAGTTGTAAGACTCAAACTTTCTGACTTCAAAACTTACTATACAGCCACAGTAATCAAGACTCTGGTGCTGGCATGAGGATAGACATATAGATCAATGGAATAAAATTGGGAATACAGACATAAATCCTTAGACGGTCAAGTGATTTTCAGCAGGGCACCAGGAAGGACAGTTACATGGAGAAAGAATAGTCTTCAATAAATGGTCTATAAACAAATGGATATTCACATGCAAAAGAATGAAATTAGACCACTGCCTCACACCATACACAAAAATTAACTCAAAATGGATCATAGGCCTAAATGTGTAAAACTATAAAACATTTAGAAGAAAACATGCAAATGAATCTTTTATAACTGGAGTAGGCCAAAACTTCATAGAGACCACACTAAAAACACATGGTTAAAAATAAATAAATAAATTGGTCTTCATCAAAATTAGACATTTTTGTACTCCAAAGTACACCATCAGACCAGGTGCTGTGGCTCATGCCTGTAATCTCAGCAGTTTGGAGGCCAAGGCAGGCAGATCACTTGAGGTCAGGAGTTCAAGACCAGCTGGGCCAAAATAGTAAAACCCTGTATCTATTAAAAATACAAAAATTAGCCAGGCACAATGGCACACATCTGTAGTCCCAGCTACTAGGGAGGCTGAGGCAGAAGGATCACTTGAACCCGGGAGGCAGAGGTTGCAGTGAGCTGAGATGGCGCCACTGTGCTCCATCCTGGGTAACAGAGCGAGACTCTGTCTCAAAAAAAAAAAGAAAAAAATTAAGACTCAAAAGTCAAAATTATTCCTTGATCCATGGGCTGTAGAATAGATTTTGTGTTAGCAGGCATGAAAATAACACAGATAACCAGATGCATTATCAATGAGCAGTAGTATTTTGAAAAGAATTTTGTGTGTGTGTGTGTATAGTAGATCTCAACAGTGGGCCTAAAATAGTAAATCATGCTGTCAACACATGTGCTGTCAACACATGGGCTGTCATCCAGGTTTTGTTGTCCATCTCTAGAGCACAAGCAGAGTAGATTTCACATCATTCTTAATAAGGACCCTAGGATTTTCAGAATGGTAAGTGAACATTGGCTTCAACTTCAAGCCACCAGCTGTATTAGCCCCTAACAAGAGTCAGCCTATGCTCTGAAGCTTTGAAGTCAGGCATTGACTTCTCCTCTTGAGCTGTAAAAGTCCGAGATGGCATCTTCTTCCAATAAAAGGCTGTTTCATCTACATTGAGTATCTGTTGTTTAATGTAGGCACCTTCATCAGCGATCTTAGCTGGATCTTCTGGATGACTTGCTGCAGCTTTTCCATCAGCACTTTTCAGCTTCACCTTGCACTTGTATGTTAGGGAGATGGTTACTTCCCCTCAACCTCATGAACCAACCTCTGCTAGCTTCCAGCTTTTCTTCTGCAGCTTCCTCACCTCTGTAGCCTTAACAGAATTGAAGAGAGTTAGGGCCTTGCTCTGGATTAGGCATTGGCTTTAGAGAATGTTTTAGATGGTTTGATTTTCCATCAGAACATTAGACCTTCCCCGTATCAGCAATGAGGCTGTTTTTCATTCTTATCATTGGTGCGTTCACTGGAGTAGCACTTTTAATTTCCTTCCATAACTTTTCCTTTGTGTTAACAACTTGGCTCTTTGGCACAGGAGGCCTAGTTTTTGGTCTCTCTCAACTGTCGACATGCTTTCCTCACTAACTTATCATCTCTAGCTTTCCATTTAAAGTGAGAGATGTGCCACACTTCCTTTCAACGCTTAGAGGCTATTGTAAAGTTATTAATTCCGATATTATTGTGTCTCAGGGAGCAGAGAGGCCTGGGGAGAGGAAATGAGACAGAAGAATGACAAAGCTTTCAGAACACACACATTTCAGTTCACCGTCTTACATGGGTGTGGTTTATTGTGCCCCAAAACAGTTACAGTAGTATTAATAACATCAAAGATCACTGATCCCAGATCCCATGACAGGTATAATACTAAAGAAAAATGTGAAATATTGGAAGAATTACTAAAATGTGACAGAGACAAAAAGTGAGCAATAGCTGTTGCAGAAATGGTGTTGATAGTTGTTTGATGCACAGTTGCCACTAAGTTTCAATTTGTAAAAATGCATTATCTGCAAAGGGCAGGAAAGTGAGGCACAGTGAGATGAGGCGTGCCTGAAGTCGCTTCCCTTTGTTTACAATGTGTTCTTTCTTTGGTGTTTTGTTTGTTTGTTTGTTTGTTTGTTTTTGAGACAGGATCTCGCTCCGTCTCCCAGTCTGGAGTGCAGTGGTGCGATCTCTGCTCACTGTAGCCTCGACTTCCTGAGCTCAGGTGATTCTCCCACTGCAACCCCTCAAGTAGCTGGAACTACAGGGGCATACCACCATGCCCAGCTAATTTTTTATATTTTTAGTACAGCCTGGGTCTTGCCATGTTGCCTAGGCTGGTCTTAAAGTCCTGGGCTCAAGTAATCCACCTACCTCAGCCTTCCAAAGTGCTGGGGTTATAAGCGTGAGCCACCGCACCCCCCGCATTCTTCTTTCTTGTTGAAACATAAACATCTTTCGGTCAAATACTAAATTCTTCCACCTTTTTGTTTCCCCAGCAAATAAATGTGCAGTGATAAGGAAGGCAGTTCTCCTTTGGCTATAAGCACCAAGGTCACTCTTTCTTTTTAGTCTTTTTTCCTTGTGCTAACATTTTCCACTGTTATTCTTATTTACTTGAAGTTGCCGAATTTGCATGTCTTCCTACTGAATACTCCTGCAAAGCAAGGAGACTTTAGAATAGATAGGGTTAATCCACACAATAGTAGTACAGTAGTGCTAAGACTGCTGATTGCCTGAGTGTGGGCCCAGTGGAAGAACTGTCACTTCAGTAACAGACTGCCCTCCTCACAAGCCCTGCTTGGCACTTCTCACATGCCACGGCTTTAATCAACTCTAGGGCAAGAATCATTCCCCTCTAACAGATGGACATGAATTTAACCAGACAATAAACCATGTATGTGCCATAAATATGTTTGCTGAGGGCATGATTCCCAGTACAGAACTTTAAGAACAGCTGTCTTATGGGCTACTATTTCTTGGTGAGATGATTTGTTAACCTAATTCTGAAACAGATTACATTTATAAAGTTCATTTTTCGGTGGCTTCCCCACTACTAGCAGTCTAATTATTCTGGGGGACAATTTTTGTAAACAAAACTTTTTTTTTTTTTTTTTTTTTTTTTGAGACAGAGTCTCACTCCGTCACCCAGGCTGGAGTGCAGTGCCGGGATCTCAGCTGACTGCAACTTCTACCTCCCGGGTTCAAGCAATTCTCATGCCTCAGCCTCCCAAGTAGCTGGAATTACAGACATGCACCACAATGCCCAGCTAATTTTTGTATTTTTAGTAAAGACGGGGTTTCGTTGTGTTGGCCAGGCTCGTCTCAAACTCCTGACCTCAGGTGATCTGCCCACCTCGGCTTCCCAAAGTGTTGGGATTACAGGCGTGAGACACCGCGCCTGGCCTGTAAACAGAACTTTTTTACGTGAGTTGTTGTTTTTTTAAAACATGAGTTTTTTTTTTTTTTAAAAAAAAGCAAGATGAGGAAGACTTCAGGACCATTGCGATAGATGTAGGGACCACTGCAATGAGGTCTTGCAGTGGTGGAGAGAGATTGTACTCAACTTCTAGTACATCATCGGTGAGTAGGAATAGGCAGCCAAGGAGCAGGGTAGGGTCAGTGGCTGGGAAATGAGTAAGAGGAACCACTGGGATGCGGGGGATCCTGGCTCAACCAGGCTTAGAGGGTTCTTGCTAAAGGCAGGCCAGGGTGACCAGACATTATGTGGGGGATCTATTTACATGAGATTTTTAAAAAGCTAATTTGATGTTTCCTTTCCAAATTTGGTGTCATTTGTCTCAAAGGACTCTTTAGCCTTTTGGGCATTGCCAGCAACTTGTCTGAGTGCCTGTGGGGAATGTGATCATTTATTGTGAGCAGTCATTTTTTTTTTCTTTTTGTACTTCTATTAAATTGCTATATACACTGTTACTTCAATGGTTTTAGCTGTACAGTTTTTTTTGTTTTTTTTTTTGTTGTTGTTGTTGTTTGTTTGTTTAGAGACGGAGTCTCACTCTGTCTCCCAGGCTGGAGTGCAGTGGCGCGATCTCAGCTCACTGCAACCTCTGCCCTTCGAGTTCAAGTGATTCTCCTGCCTCAGCCTCCTGAGTAGCTGGGATTACAGGTGCCTGCCACCGCGCTCGGCTAATTTTTTGTATTTTTAGTAGAGACGGGGTTTCACCATCTTGGCCAGGCTGGTCGTGAACTCCTGACCTCATGATCCACCTGCCTCGGCCTCCCAAAGTGCTAGGATTACAGGCATGAGCCACCACACCTGGCCAGCTGTACAGTTCTTTATAAATACAAGTCTTTTGTCTTTCCACTTCTTTCTGTCATTATCTTCGAAGATGTTTTCGTTCTGTCAACATTGCATTCCCCATGGAACCTGTACAAATTGAATATGAAGTATTTGTTCGTTTTGCATTCTTTGGAGGATAACTACTATTGGTGTATATTTTCACGGGTGTGATCTACCAAGCGAAGTATAAATTGCTGTAAAATTGGAAAAGTGTTTGAATGAGTGAAGCAGATGTTCTCTCAGCATGAAGCAGATGTAAAACTTGCAAGTGTCTGTCTAATAAAGTATAGCATTTGGTTCTATACAGCTGGTGCTAGATTACCAATTAATCATGTTTGAATTCATTTTTACTAATTAGGTCCCCCTCTGTTCTTTATGCATTCTGGCTATATTAAAGGGAGAGATGGGACACAAAAGCTTTCTACCTGTCGTACTTTGAGCAACGTTTTTTCTTATTCCCTGGTCTTTTATTCTTAGAACCATATAATTCACTCTTTCATTCTTTATTGGCTCTCCAGTTTGATTTGGGATGTAGGTGTGACATGAGGATTTTCACACTCCTCAAGTGCCTTTGAACACTTTAAGGAAGCTAGAGAAAATAAAAATAATGTAATTAATGTTGTTGTTGTTCTTAATTTGCATGGACAAAAGCTAGTATTTGCTCAGTTAACATCAATTCATAGCCTCTGTGGTTACTGACTGAGTAGGAGTTTGAACATTCTGGAAACGAGTGATACCAGGTTGGTTTTATGTTCTCAAAAGCAATAGAGCACATTTTCTCAAAGATAAAAAATGAGTGGGTTAACGTAACTACCCAGAAGAGTTGCCTTTACTGCTATGAAAGATACAACATAAATCACTAGCAGTGAAAGTTAAAAAAGCTGTATCATTATGTAGTAGCCTTTTTATAAAGCAAGTGTGTTATTGAAATTAAATTTTAGGCCCAGGCACTGTGGCTTCTGTCTGTAATCCCAGCACTTTGGGAGGCCACGGCAGGAGGATCACTTAAGCTCAGGAGTTCAAGACCAGCCTGGGCAACATGGCAAAACCCTACCTCTACAAAAAATACAGAAATTAGGCGGACATAGTGGCATGTGCCTGTAGTCCCAGCTACTTGGAAGCCAAAAGGATCACTTGACCCTGACAGGCAAAAGCTACAATGAGCCGTGATCATGCCACCGTACTCAGCCTGGGTGACAGAGTGAGACCCTGTCTCCAAAAAAAAAATAAATAAATTTCAGAACCTGATGGGCCTTTTTTTAAATGCTTGATTTCCCCAGGATAAATTTGTTTTCTGTGAAAGAAAGTTCAATATATAAGATTTGCTACCCTACCTCCCATTTTTCTAAAAGGAATTAACAAACAATGATAAAAAGATTTAGAGGGTAGCAGAAATATATTAAATAAATAATTTCTAAGTCTGAAGATAATAGCATGAATGGTTCTTTCTTATTTATTTATTTTTTGAGGCAGGGTCTCGCTCTGTCATCCAGGCTGGAGTGGCTGGATCGTGGCTCACTGCAGTCTCAGCCTCCCAGTAGGCTGAGTCTCAATCCTCCTTCCTCAACCTCCCCAGTTGCTGGGAGTTCAGGTGCATGCCACTATGCCTGGCTACTTTTTTTTTTTTTTTTGTAGAGACAGGGTTTTGCCATGTTGCCCAGGCTGGTCTTGAACTCCTGAGCTCAAGCAATCCACCCACTTCAGCCTCCCAAAGTTCATGGCTATAGGCATGAGCCACCGCACCCAGCCTGAGTGGTTCTTTTAATGTGATGTTTATGACCATTTGAAAATTAGTTGGAGTTAGGGGGAAGCAAAATGAGCTAAAAGAAGTTCATCAGCTAGAAAATGAAATGTTCAGTATTTATCACTTTCCCCCATTGGGTTTGTGGAATGTGGATCTGCTGTAATATGAAAAAGCATGGCCAGGTGCGGTGGCTCACGCCTGTAATCCCGGCACTTTGGGAGGCCGAGGCGGATGGATCACCTGAGATCGGGAGTTCAAGACCAGCCTGACCAACATGGAGAAACCCCGTCTCTACTAAAAATACCAAATTAGCCGGGCATGGTGCACATGCCTGTAATCCCAGCTACTGGGGAGGCTGAGACAGGACAATCGCTTGAACCTGGAAGTTGGAGGTTGCGGTGAGCCGAGATCGCACCATTGCACTCCAGCCTGGGCAACAAGAGTGAAACTCCGTCTCCAAAAAAAAAAAAAAAGACAGATTGAATTATGTTTTAGACAATGTGTTACAGATTTTAGGATATGGTTTGTTTTGTTTTGAACACTGGTGTGAAAGAATCTCTAATGACATAGATTATAACTTTTTATTTATTTATACTTTTACAGGTACAGGTTAAGTATCCCTCATCTGAAATGCTTGGGGCCAGAAGTGTCTTGGATTTCAGATTTTGGATTATTTGCATATACATAATGAGAAATCTTGGGGATAGGATTCAGGTGTAAAGATGAATTCATTTATGTTTTATGTATACCTTATGCACATAGCCCGAAGGTGATTTTATACAATATAGTTCATAAGTTTGTGCATGAAACAAAGTTTGTAGACACTGAACCATCAGAAAACAAAGGTGTCACTATCTCAACCATCCTAGTGGACAGTCTATGGTTATTTGGCATCACCATTGTTCCTGACTCTGAATTTACATGGTACCTTTATAAGTAATCATTTTGTTATACTTATTCGCACATAAGTACTTAACAATAAAAAATATGACATACCATCAATACAGTGAAAAAAATAACACTTTCAGGGTAACTTGTGGCATCATGTTGGCTCTCAGAAAGTATCCAGTTTTAAAGTATTTCATTTGGATTTCAGCTTTTCAGGTTAGGGCTGCTCAACCTATAAATAAAGTGTATCATCTAACAGTATTAATTGGATTATTCCAGAAAGTCTTCCGTGTGATTATTGCCCATTGCTTCTATGTTTTATAGTAATAATTTAAATTTAATAAAAGTATCTTGTAACTAAATTGGCTAATAGCTATTACTTTAAGTTTTCAGTTCTTCTGGGGTTGAATACTTATCTAAAAGCAGTTTAAATATTTCATATATCCATTTACCTGCATAAACCTCTTCCCACCAGGGTTACACTTGTCAGAGTAAAATCATGTGTCTGCCTTATTTGACTACGAATGCCTTTTATTCTTAGAATAAAATGAAAATGATTGATCTTATGTAATATTGGTAGCTTTTAGGTAGGTGTCTAATGCAATTATATTTCTTTTCATTTTTTTTTGTGCCATCCCTGTTTTGTGTCTCACTGATATTACATAGGAATGGTGATGTATTCTTTAAAATTTTTTTTAAGATTAAACATTCACTAAAGTAGAGAATAGTAGGACAGACTCCTGTGTATCCCTCACTCAGCTTTAACAGTGATCAGCCTTCCATTCTTGTTTGCCAAGATTTTTTGAGACTATATTTTCAGAGTTTTTTCTCTTTCAAGTTGCAGTTATGTGTCCTTTCTACAGTAACAATATGTATTTAAACAAAACTAGGTCACATAAACCCATAGGATCTAACTCTGTTTTAGGAAGTGGAGCGAGAAATCTCATTCAGAACAGAGTGTGGCCTGTATTACTCCTACTACAAGCAGATGCTGCAGGCTCCAACCCTTGTGCAAGGTAATTACAACTGATAGTTTCATTTGGGGTCTTCTGCATTTTTTTCAGTATTTTAGTCAGAAGTACTGTGTGCTAAAAACCACTTAAATGGTCTCTAGAACATGTGTAGTTTTTCCGTGCTAATGTCTAATCATTTCATGAAAATGTTTTTTGCTCTGGAAGAAGTTATGTAATACTTTATATAACCCTCCTCTCCTTGCCTTCCAGCTCTGTTCCATCCCAAAAGTAATACCTTTGCAATTTCATGGTTTTGTTGCTGAATTTTCTCATGATCATTTTGGAAGAGGTCTTTGCAGGTGAAAGGAGTATTGTCTGAGAACAGGAGGCATTTTGGTAACACAAATGAAAATTACAGTTGTCCCTCTTGTCCCCAGTGCCCCATTCATTCCTTTATTTCACAGTTGCCATTTTCCTGTGTTTTTACTTCCCCTAAGTGGGTTAGACCCCACACTCTGCCTTTACTTCATCTAATGAAAGCCCCAACATGGATCTCTTCTGCCTAATACATACTTGATCGGCTTAGCATGAGTGCATGTGACAGAAAACTGCTCTTTTATAGGCTTTATTTGGAGTCAGCTTTGACGTTTTTGGTGGCAGTTATTCATAAATTATTCTTTTGCTGTTGTTTTTGAGACAGGGTCTCACTCTGTCGTCCAGGCTGGAGTGCAGTGATATGATCATAGCTCGCTGCAGTCTCAATCTCCCAGGCTCAAGCAGTCCTCCTGCCTCAGCCTCCCAAGTAGCTGGGACTACGGGTGTGCACTACCACGTTCATTTTTTGTTTTGTTTTGTTTCTCTGTGGAGACGACATCTCACTGTGTTGCCCAGGCTGGTCTCAAACTCCTGAGCTCAAGTGATCCTCCTGCCTCAGCCTCCCAGAGTGTTGGAATTATAGGCATGAGCCACTGCGCCCAGCCCATAAGTGATGTTTTTTACTTGTAGTTTTATCACCTAGGAGACATGACGTTTTGGTTATCTTTGGTTTTGTGCCATAAAAATTAATGAGTTGGTCCCTGTGTTGATAGCCAGATTCATCCATAATAAGGGTAATAACTCACCAGCCCTTCACTTAGTGGTTTTAGCAGTCATTGATAATTATCGTCTGTAGTGCTTATTTCAGAGGGGATGCAAATTGGTGACCTTCTAATTCTGTCATTCCTCCTGTATTTATTAGTTGGAACTCTTATATAGAAAACCTTCTCATTAATTGTTTGGCTACCTTGCAGTACAGTTTATACAAGAAAGGCAGGCTTAGTATTCATTTTTTCCCCATACAGTCAAACCTTGTTATTCACAGATCCCATAGTTGCAAAATCATTTACTTCCTAAAATGTACTTATAACCCTAAAATCAGTATTAATAGTACTTTCACAGTCATTCATGGACACGTCCAGAGCAACAGAATACTTCAGCCTCTAGCATGCGTGTTTCCCACAGAGACTGAATGAGGCGACACTGTGCCTCCTTGTCTCAGCTCTCACACTGCAGTGTCCTTTTCAGAAAGTCTATTTCATGCCATGTCCTTTGCGTTGTTTTGCTGTTTGTTGAAGTTTAAAATGATCCTCCGAGCCTCGGCGCGGTTGCTCACTCCTGTAATCCCGGCACTTTGGGAGGCTGAGGCGGATGGATCACCTGAGGTCGGGAGTTCGAGACCAGCCTGATCAACATGGAGAAACCCTGTCTCTACTAAAAATACAAAAAAATTAGCCAGGCGTAGTGGCGCATGCCTGTAATTCCAGCTACTCGGGAGGCTGAGGCAGGAGAATCACTTAAACCTGGGAGGAGGAGGTTGCGATGAGCCGAGATCACGTGACTGCACTCCAGCCTGGGCAACAGAGTGAGACTCCGTCTCAAAATAAAAAAGTAAAAAAATTAATTAATTAATTAAAAAACAACAGACTCTTAAATGGCAGAAATTTATTTTCTCACAATTCAGGAGGCTGGAAGTCTGAGGTTAGGGAGCCACATGGTCAGGTTCTAGGGAGGGCTCTCTTCCTGGCTTGCAGACAGCCACCTTCTTGCTGTGTCCTTACATGGCAGAAAGAGAAGAGCGAGTTCTCTGGTGTCTCTTCTTATAAGGCCACTAATCCCATCATGAGGGCCCATAACTCTCCAACTCTTAGGTTGGAGAGTTATCCATCCATAACACTCCTGTGTTAGACTTTAGGCTTGCCATAATGTAATACCACAGACTGTGTGGCTTAAACAACAGAAATTTTTCTCTCCCTTTTGGAGGCTAGAAGTCCCAGATCCACCTGCTGTTAGGATTGGTTTCTATTGAGGCCTCTCTTCCTGGCTTTGTAGATGCCCTTTTGTTGCTGTGTCCTCACATAGCCTTTCCCTCTGTGTAAATGCAGAGAGAGCCCAAGGGCAAGCTCTTGTCTGTTCCTCTTATAAGAACACCAGTCCTGTCAGATTAAGACCCCACCCGTGTGACCTCACTTACCCTTTATTACCTCCTGTAGGCCCTGTCTCCAAGAACAGTCATATCAGGGGTTCGGGCTTCAGCATACAAATTTATGGGGGACACATTTCAGTCCACAGCACCTCCTATTGAGGGACATCTGGGTTGTTTTGGATCAATCTTTTGCTGGTACAAATGGTGCTGCGTGAGTGACCTTGTGCCGATGTCATTTTGTATTTTTGCCAGCCTGTGTGTGGGATTGATTCCTAGACACGGGCTTTCTGGGTCAAAGGGTAAATTTATATGTGATTTTGCTGGATACTGCAAAATTCCTCTCCATAGAGATGACACCATTTTGTATTCCCAACTGTAGTATATAGGAGTCTACTTTTTTATAATCTCACAGAGTGTATTGTAAAACTTTTTTTGCCAAGGCAGTAGGTGAGAACTAGCATCCCTCAGGGTAGTTTTAATTTGCACTGTTTTAATAGGAGCAAGGTTGAGCATCTTCTCCTATGTGAAAGGACTGTGTGCATGTTTTCTTCTGTGACCTATCCATTCATGCCTTGGATTAATTAGCCTGGTTACAGTGACAGAGGAGACCTCTATGGCTGTGGATCTCTATAACAGCAGGTCAAGTTCTCCTTCATCCTTCTCATGACGTGTCTGCTGTGAGGGAGCTGCAGCTCTGCTCTGCCCCCAACATCTGTGCATTCAAGCCCTATTTGGAACGTGCCAGTGTCATGGCAGAGGGCAAGAGCAAGAGCTGGTAGAAACATGCCTTGTCTTCTAAAGCCTCTGCTCAGCTGTGGCTTACATCCATTTACATGCCACTGGTTAGAGCACATGGCCAAAGCCGTTCTGGGGAGTGGAGAAGGAAGGCCATGTATACTCTCCCAAAGGAGATACTGCAGGTTGCATGGCAGGAGGGCAGGGTGGAGAAATATGAAATCCTCTTGCCCACATTTCTAGAGAAGGACCTGGTGGTGGTGGTGGTGGTGGTGGTGGTGGTGGTGGTTTCATTCCAGTTACAAAAGTTTTAATTTACCTATGTTTGTGTAAATGTTTAAATGATGTCCATTGAATATGTGGTAAGCTCTTTGAGGGCAGGAGTATGGTTTTTTTGCTTACTCTTATATCCCCAATGCCTACCACAGTCTATAGCACATACTAAACAATCTGTGCATAGTTTTGAATGAATGAATAATTATGAGTGTAATTATTTTCTTCCTGACTTTTCACATATCAATCTTAGGTTTTTATGGCCTAATATATGATAATAAAACTGAATCTATGAAGACAATTAACCTCCTTCAGCGAATGAATATTTACCAAGAGGTTTTTCTCAGTATTTTATATAGAGTTCTACCTGTACAGGTATGTTATGTTTTGTGATATTGAATTATTAATATCAGATGAAAGTCAAATTCTGCCATTTTGAGCTGAAAGTTGTCACATCTGTCTTTCTGATCTTCAACTGGTTTAGTAGAAAATCAGCAATACCATATTCTTTTTCCATGTATATTATGAACTTTATAAGATACTGCTTTTTATTTACATAGGATATAAGGTTTTTGTACATAGATGCTTCCTGGCTTATGTATGTATGCAGTCTAGAAGCTAATAAATATTTTCATTTGTTCTCTGTAATCAGGAGTGATTACACATTCACTCCTGATGGATCTTTGAGAGAAAAAATTTGTAAAGTCAGCAAATCACAATGACCACTTCTCATGTGAATGATGTATCATCGGACAAATTTAGGTATAAAACTTTCTAGAGTAAAGAGTGAAGCCAGACCTGTCACGGACTTCCTTCCCCTGTCTCTTCTCGGTGGTGGGAAGAAAGGCTACCCGAACGCTTCTCTAATAGATGAAAGGGGTGTGGGCTTGCTGCTTGGAATTAGGGGCAAGCTCCTGCATATTCTATTCCTACTGTCATGTTTTAAATGGCACTGAGGAGGGTTAGGGCTCACCTGACAAACATGTTTTATTGTTCCCTTTTACAGAAATATTTAGAGCCGGTTTATTTTTATATTTACACCTTATTTGGGCTCCAGGCGATCTATGTCACAGCTCTCTACATAACCAGCTGGCTACTCAGTGGTACGTGGCTGTCAGGACTGTTGGCAGCTTTCTGGTATGTCACAAATAGGTGAGTTGGAGTCAGTATGCTTCTTTTTTTTCCAAAATATAAGTAAAAATGAAGTCACTTCATTTCCAGCTCAGAGAAATTTTCTTTGCCACATTTGTTTGGTTGGGAGCAGTTTCTCTTTGGTTTGCCTGGTGGTTTACTCAATTTTTCTTATTTAGTCAGGGAGAAAGTGCTACTTACATGTAATTCCAGCTGAGGAACAGAGAGCATTGAATTGCATATCAAGAAAATCATTCATAGTAATCCCAAACCTATTATCTGTTTGCTGTGGGATCAATATTTCTCCAGCCATATATCTCATCTCTTAAAGGGTTTTTTTAAATTGGCAAATAATAATTGTACATATTCATGGGCTACATAGTGATATTTCAGTACATATAGAGTGTATAGTGATCAGATCAAGGTAATTAACATATCAGTCATTAAAAAGTTTTTGGGGTTTTTTTGCTGTTTTTTAAAGTCAATGAAGATTTTTAAAATTTTTATTTATTTAGGGGTTGTTTTTGTTTTTTGTAGAGACAGGATCTCCCTATGTTGCCCAGGCTGGTCTTGAACTCCTGGCTTCAAGCAGTCCTCCCACCTTGGCCTCCCAAAGTATCGAGATTACAGGCATGAGCTACTGTGCCTTGCCTAAAAAGTTTTAATTATATCTTCACTATCAACCTTAATAGGGTTGTGTATGGCTCTCAGTTAGTAGAGCTTAAAGATGTACAAATGCAAGGGCGTTTTTGCCTTATTTAATATCTGCTATTATAAGCAGTAGAGCCTTATGAAATCACATCTTAAAAAAACGTATTCAAGATCATTAAATTATTGCCTGACCTGCAATGGCAATACCAGTATTCAATAGGAGTCTTAAAACTTGAACATGAGTTCTAATACAGGTTTTATTTTGTAAGTCTAAGCAAATTACATGTTATGACAGTCCTGTTGGGGGTTTACTGTATGGCAAGCACTTTACAATATGCGTTATATGTATTCTTCTAAGAACCCTATAGAGTAGATACTATTATTATCCCTATTTTAGAAATGATAAAATTGAGGCTTAAAAGGTTACATTTTGTATATAGATATACAGACATCTATATATATTTCTTTTATATAGAGATATATGTAGATATAGGTACATCGATACATTGTTTCATATATATATCTCTATCTTTTATAGAGAGATATATGTAGATATAGGTACCTTGTTTGATACATAGATACACAAACACACGTGTATTATGTGTTACATATGTGTATCATTTATTGAATGCCTAGTATGTGTGGGGATGGTGTACAAAGATGAAAAATCTTACCCATACTTGCCCTCTTGGGATTCATGTTCTAGAGAGGCAGGAAGTTTTTTTAAAAATACTGTCAATGACATATTTAAGACTCAAGTATAAAAAACACCAAAGAAATACAGAGAGGGAAAATGTATATCGCCTCTTGACACTAATAAAGTGAGGGAGAAATAAAAGTAAGGGAATGGCATGATACATTTGTGAGGTTAGGAGTAAGGCTAACCTGGGCTTGAACCCTCGGTGCTAAGGGCATACCCATGGACAGAGCACTTAAATGTTCTCTATGCCAATTTTATGTTACAGGGATGATGATGATGATGATGATGATGATGATGATAATGATAAGGACAATTATTGAGAACTAGTGGCCAGAATCTTAAGTATACTTGTCCTTAATGTAATATATCTTTCACTGAGAAAGTCTTCGAGGAAATTATTGTAAAAACTATCACTTTGGCTATTTGTGTTTTCTTTTGTGCAGAATAGATACCACAAGAGTTGAGTTTACCATCCCACTGAGGGAGAACTGGGCGCTGCCATTCTTTGCAATTCAGATAGCAGCAATTACATATTTCCTGAGACCAAACTTACAGCCTCTTTCTGAAGTAAGTGTTTATAAAATTTCATATATTTTAATCCCCCAATTTTATATATGAAGCTTCAAAAAATGTGATGTGCTTAGTATCCCAATGCATGTGAATAGTTCTTATTCCATGACCAATTTTTAAACTTGAGTTAAATTAAGTTTTCTTTTCCTGAGCTTTTTCCTACTTTGCAAAGAAAATGTTTTCATTTTTGATGTTAAAAATGTACTCTACATAATCTACCCTTAAATAGTTGCAGCAAACCCACACACAATTTCTGCAAAACTGTCAGAATTTTTAAGCCCTTGCTCTTGAGATGTGATTTGGTGCATTATCGCCTCCATAATAGTGTGGAATACACACACCGTATGTGAATATTTATATGCAAAGTGTCACTTTATGATAGTTAGAGCTTAAATAACAAATGCAAGGGTTTTCAGAGCAACAGTTTATGGTTTTTCTGTTTGGTTTATAGAGATACTGGCTGCTCTTGAGAAAACTTGTCTGCAAGGTTTTTTATTACTAGAGACATGTAAATTATACAAAGGTTTTCTTTTTACAGAGGCTGACACTTCTTGCCATTTTCATATCAACTTTTCTCTTTAGTCTGACATGGCAATTTAATCAATTTATGATGCTGATGCAAGCATTAGTGCTGTTCACACTGGACTCCCTGGACATGCTGCCAGCAGTGAAGGTGAGCTTTGCTCTCTTTTCTCACTTGAGATTTTGGCCATTTAGTGTTTTTATATCATAGAATGAGATGAAAATATGCAAGTACTTATGGATAAAATTGAAGCTGTTTCTTAGATCTGCCGTAAATTTGCTGTGGCCAATTGAAGCTGAGTAATTTATGAAGCCTAGTTTGACCATCTTAACTTTTATTCTGCTTATTTTAAGTTAAAAAATGGAATGGATTTATTTTGGGGCATAAATGCCTAGGTCAATTGTTATTTATGGAGATGACTTAAATTTTAAAATATAAGATAGCTCTTTTAAAATTTCTTACTGTGTACTGCCACTTTTAAAAAAGAATTCAATAGGTATATAACAGCTTTTTTGTAGTACTTTATAAAGTTTTCATAGTCACATTTAACTAATATGGGATGTGAATCCCTGTTGACTGGCTGAAAGTCACATGTGAAATAAAGAAACCAGTATCTGTCTCCTAGTGTCTGCTGCTGTCATTTAATCATATTTTTTCATGTGCAAAAATATGATTTTATGTATTGCGTACAGTTTTAAAATGGCTTATAGTCACTATTCTAAAGTAGTAGTAACTGAAATATTTCCCAAGTATAATAAAATACTTTCTCCAGATCTAAGGCAGCAGTGTAGCCCAAGGATTTGTGCTCATTTATTCCATATCAGAGGAGATCCAATAAGTTTCCATAACTGACTGAGTCTGAATTAAGAAACATAAAAGTCTACCAAGAAATACACATTGCCTGTCTACTGAGACACTGTAATAGGATGGGTACTACAGAAAATGCCAGTATGTGTAATTCATTGTCATAGCCACAGTTTGCCTTTTAGCTTGGGAAACAAAGATCACAGACAACAAGAACAAGCAGACAAATGATAGCTGCTAATTAGCAATACTGATATATCTAAAAGAAGAAAAGTTGTTTTTAGGCAGAGAAGTGTTTACAGAAGTAAGAAGCTAGAACTGGGCCACCTGGATCACAAATGAGGGTAGAATTTGGGTGGGATGTCAGGGGTGGGGGCAGAATAGGAAGGTGGAGTACAGCAAGAGCAAGTTTATATATGTATGTAAAATGTTTAGTGTTTCTGCAGGTGTGCCAGTGGCCACTCCTACACTGCTGGTAACCTATACACTCCTATAATCTTTCTTTAGTGTAGTTTCACAGTAGGTATCAAAAGCCTAAAAATGTATTTGCCTTTTCACCAACATTTCTACCCCTATAAGTTTGTCCTAAGTAAATAATCTCCCATGTTCATTTTAGTTGTAATAAGAAAAAGCTGGGCGGAAAAGATAAAAAGAAATAAAAAACTGGAAATGACTTGAGCCAATAGCAATAGGGTATACTTAAATAAATGATGGCATATCTGTGCAATCAAATATTATGTAACCATCAGTTCCCCCATATTTTTTTGAAAAAGCGAAACATAGAGAAAATGAGTAAAGGTTCTGGAAAAATATACAGTAAAGTATTAACAGTCAGCTACACGATTGATGTTCTGCATATTCTTTTTGTTCTTTAGATCTTTTGATTTTTTCTGATAATGAACATGTATCTCTTTTTTTTTTTTTTTTTCTTTGAGTTGGAGTCTTACTCCATCTCCCAGGCTGGAGTGCAGTGGCACGATCTTGGCTCACTACAACCTCCACCTCCTGAGTTTAAGCAATTCTCCTGCCTTAGCCTCCCAAGTAGCTGGGAATCCAGGTGCATGCCACCACACCCAGCTAATATTTGTATTTTTAGTAGAGACAGGGTTTTGCCATATTGCCCAGACTGGTCTTGAACTCCTGACCTCAAGGGATCCACCTGCCTCAGCCTCCCAAAGTGCTGGGATTATAGGCGTGAGCCATTGTGCCCATCTGAACATGTATCTCTTTTAAAATTAGAAAGCAAAGGTACTGTTTTGGCTCACATACACAACATTTTAAAATAATATAGCTAATTTATTTTATATTTCGTTCTAAACTTTGTTCAACTTTTACATTTGAAACTGTGTTGGTATTAGAAGTAGTTTTAACTATCAGACTTTAAGGAGGACCATTATTACAATGAAAGGATCCTGAGTTATAAAACTAAATTGCTGCTATCAGCTCTGAAAATAACTGGCTCCTTCAGCTTAGGCAAGTGATTTAACTTAGTTTCTTCATAAATTAGAATCACTTCTCTCTAACCATGTCAAATGGGAAAGAGTTGGAATAATTGGTATAGAAAAAGGTAATACAAATTCAGAGCTCAGTGTGGTGACAAGAAGCAGTACCTTCTACAGTACATTTTGTCATCTTTTCATGAATGATGAAACTCTTACCAACAAAACTTCAAGTTTCCAGTCAGAAATGTGAACAGAGTAAAACAGAACAGCAAGCATATTATAAAGTGTATACTTTTGCTTAATTAAAGGCTGAAATATGGAGGTTAATAAAGTTTTCTTAATCTATTGTGGAAACAGATGCATTCATGATAAATGCTTAAGAGATCATGTTAAGTACCCTATATGGTTCCAGACAAGAGGGAGTAGAGACATTTCTCCCCGTTCCTCCCCAGAGTACATTGAAAAACCTTAGACAGTATATGTATATAACAAACATAAGAGGAATTTGAGAGGTAGAGAGAAGCAAACTGCCTAGGGACCTTGAGACCAGAGGGAAAATTTGACAGCGAGTTTCTTGGGTTTTCTTTTTTGCCCCATATATCCTTGACTGGGTGCTGGAGAAGTCAAAAACCTGGGAATAACAATGGACTCAAACAAAAAGCCTCCTCCCTCTAGCAAAAGGACCAGAAGAGAGGAAGCATAACAAGGCAGAAAACTTTCGAACATTAACTGCCTTATTCTAGCCAAATGCTACAGAAAAAAAACCACAGCCCCACTCCCACCTCCATGAGTAAAGGTCAGTGGGAAGCCTAGATTCCTACCCTCACCTAGCTGTCACTAGGCATGCCTTGCTTCCTGCCAGAGCTATGTCAGAGAAGTCTAGTGGGGAACCAGAACTTTCACCGTCTCCCAGAGACATCTGTGAAGGCCACTTGGGAAACTTGGACTTCAACTCTCACTCAGTGGTAATGAGACATCCTGTCCCCTCCCTGTCAGCATGGTGTCAGAGAAGGCCAACAGGGAGGTTGAGACTCTAACCACCACCCAGATGTAATAAGCCTTTCTCTATCTACTGCCCTACCCCATGCTGTCGGTGCAGGCCATGTAAGGAGCAGTGGTGACGCACCTCTATCTCTCCCAGCCAGCATGTGTCAGCAGGGACCTGTAGAGAGCCTGAACTTTCACCTTCACCCAGCAGTAAGGAAGTACACCTTCTGCTGACCCCCAGGTGTCAATGGAAGGCAAGTGGGCACCTTGGACTTCCATTTCCATCTGAAAGTACCGAGGCAGCACCCTTCTTTCCCCGTTAGCATAGCGTTGGCATAGTTTGAGTGTTTTTGTGGTCCCCCACCAAATTTATATGTTGAAACCCAAATCCCCAAGGTGATTGTATTAGGAGGTAGGGCCTTTTAGGAGGTGATTAGTGCCATTATAAAACAGGCACAAGGGAGCTGTTTGACCCCTTTCACCATGTGAGGAGGACACAGCAAGAAAGTGCCATCAGTGAACCAGGAAATAAGCCCTCACCAGCCACTGAATCTGCCAGTTCCTTGATCTTGGACTTCCCAGCCTCCAGAACTATGAGAAGTAACTTTTTTGTTGTTTATAAGCTACCCAGATTACAGTATTTTGTTAGATAACGGCCTAAATGGACCAAGACACATGGTGTCACAGGAAGCCTGCTAACATGGCAGATTTAAATAAGATCCAGGGTCCCATAATGTAATAGGATACAGTTAAAAATCACTTCTTAGGCCGGGCGCAGTGGCTCATGCCTGTAATCTCAGCCCTTTGGGAGGCCAAGGCAGGCAGATATTTGAAGTCAGTTTGAGATCAGCCCGGGCAACATGGTGAAACCCCATCTCTACTAAAAATACAAAAATTAACTGGCTGTGGTGGCGTGTGCCTGTAATCGCAGCTATTCAGGAGGCTGAGGCAGGAGAATAGCTTGAGCCAGCCAAGATGGGGCCACTGCATTCCAGCCTGGGCAACGGAGCAAGACTCTGTCTCAAAAAAAAAAAAAAAAAAATTCTTATATTAAGAATTAGGAAAATCTCTCTTGAGTGAAAAGAGACAATCAATAGATGCTAACACTCAGATACACAGAAATTGGAATTATCTTAAAAGGAATTTAAGGCAGCCATCATAAAAAAAAAAGCTTCATTGAGCAATTACGAACACACTTGAAACAAATGAAAATACAAACTCTAAGCAAAGAAGAAGATACAAAGAAGCAGCAAGTGGAAATTTTAGAACAGAAGAATTCCAATAATCAAAGTTTAAAACTCAGTGGATGGACTCAACAGCAAAATGAAGTAGTCAGAGGAAAGAATCAGTGAACTTGAAGATAGAACAATTTAGAAATTACCTAATCTGAACAACAAGAAAAAATAGAATGAAACAAAAATGAACAGAGCCTCAAGGACCTGTGAGACTATAATGAAAAGTCTAACATTCAGGTAATCAGAATCCCAGAAGAAGACAAGAAAAGAGTTTACTGAAGCTGAAAAAAGTATGCAAAGAAATACTTTTGGAAAAAATAGTTGAAATTTCCTCAAATTTGGCAAAAGCTATAAACCTTCAGAATCAACAAGCCGAACTAATATCAAACAGGATAAATCCAAATAGAGCCACACTAAGACACATTATAATCAAACTTCTGGAGACTAAAGATAAATTTTAAAAAATTGAAACTACTCAGAAAAATACTATACCTATAGGGGAAAACCAATTTAAATGACAGTGAATTCCTCATCAAAAACCATGGAGGGGCTGGGGACAGTGACTCACGCCTGTAATCCCAGCACTTTTGGAGGCTGAGGCGGGTGGATTGCTTGAGCCCAGGAGTTTGAGACCAGCCTGGGCAACATGATGAAACCCCATCTCTATAAATAATAATAATAATAATAAAATGATTAGCCAGGCATGGTAGCACGTGTCTGAGTTCTCAGATACTTGGGAGGCTGAAGTGGGAGAAATTGAGGCTTCAGTGAACTGTAATTGCACCACTGCATTCTAACCTGGGCAACAGAGCAAGACCCAAAAAAAAAAACCACGGAGGCCAAAAGGAAGTGGCATAGTATTTTCAGATGCAGAAAAAAAGAACTGTGAAGGCTGGGCGCAGTGGCTCATGCCTGTAATCCCATTACTTTGGGAGGCCGAGGCGGACGGATCACGAATCAGGAAATCGAGACCATCCTGGCTAACATGGTGAAACCCTGTCTACTAAAAATACAAAAAATTAGCCAGGCATGGTGGCAGGCGCCTGTAGTCCCAGCTACTTGGTAGACTGAGGCAGGAGAATGGCATGAACCCGGGAGGTGAAGCTTGCAGTGAGTCTAGATCACGCCACTGCACTCCAGTCTGGGCGACAGAGCGAGACTTCATCTCAAAAAAAAAAAAAAAAAAAAGAACCATCAACCTACACTCCTATACCTAGTTAAAATGTCCTTCAGGAATGAAAGGGAAATCAAAACATTCTCAGTTAAGGAAACTAATATTGCCAGCAGTCCTACCATAAGAGAATAGCTGAAGGAAGTTGTTGAAACAGAAAGGAAATGATAAGGAATTTAAGAGCATCAGAAAGGAAGACAAGGCAATGAAAAAAGTAAAAATGTGAATAAATATAACAGACTTTTCTTATTCTCTTGAGTTTCTAAATTATGTTTGAGGCTGGGCGTGGTGGCTCATACCTGTAATCCCAGCACTTTGGGAGGACCAGGTGGGCGGAACACCTGAGGTCAGGAGTTCAAGACCAGCCTGGCCAACATGGCGAAACCCCATCTCTACTAAAAATACAAAAATTAGCCAGGTGTGGTGATGGGTGCCTGTAATCCCAGCTACTCAGGAGGCTGAGGCTGGAGAATTGCTTGAACCTAGGAGGCGGAGGTTGCAGTGAGCCGAGATTGTGCCATTGCACTCCAGCCTGGGAGACAAGCGAAACTTCATCTCAAAAAAAAAAATTATATTTGATAGCTGAAGCAAAAATTATAACACTGTCTTATGTGGTTCTCTATATGTAAAAGAAATACTTAATATAAATGGGAAGGGTAATGAGACTTAAATGGAGGTTAGGGTTCTATGCCTCACTGAAACAGTTAAAATGTGTATACCACTAGTCTGTAATAAGTTATTAATGCGTAACGTAATAGCCAGAATAACCACTTTAAAAAACTATACGAAGAGGTACATGAAAAAACAGTACAGATAAATAAAAATGAAATTCTAAAAATGTTCAGATAACTTACAGGAAGGCAGGAAGAAGAAAGCAGGAATTAGAAACAAGCAAACAAAAAAGAATAAAAGAGCAGATTTAAGACTAGCAATAATTACATTAAAGGTAAATGATCTAAATATACTAATTAAAGAGATGGCAGGATGGATTTTAAAAGCATGACCCAGCTGTTGTCTAAAACACACTTCAAACACAACAATATAGATAAATTGAAAGTAAGAGGTTGGAAAAAGATACAACATGCAAGTATTAATCAAAAGAAAGGAGTAGCTATGTTAATATCAGGGAAGGTAGATATCAGAGCAAAGAAAATTACTAGGGACAGAACAGAACATTATATAATGATAAAACTTTCAAGGTACCAAGAAGACATAGCAATCTTAAGTGTACCTGCACCAAACAACAGTACTGCAACGTGTGTGAAGCAAAAACTGACAGAACTGAGAGGAGAAATAGAAAAATTCACAATTGCAGTTTGAGACTTCAGCACATCTCTCTGGACAATTGATAGAACACTAGACAGAAAATCATCAGAGATATAGAACCCAACAACACCTTCAACCGACAGAATCTAATGATCATTTGTAGAAACTCCACCCAATAACAGCAGAATACTCATTCTTTTCGAGCATTCACAGAATACTTACCAACATAGACTATCTCCTGAGCCATAAAACAACGACAAACGTAAAAGAATTAGGATTATTGAGAATATAATCTCTGACTACAATGGATTCAAATTTGAAATCAATACAGAAGGATAACAGGAAATGTTTCAATACTTGGGAATTAAGCTCACTATTACATCTATAGTAGTAATAGCCAGAATAACCACTTTAAAAATATATAAAGATATACACTAAAAAAGAGTCTAAGAGGAACCTTGGAGAGCATTGAACTCAATGAAAATGAAAGTGAAGCATATTTAAATTTGTGGGACACATCCAAAGCAGTATTAAGAAGAAAATGTGTAGCACTAAAAAGCTTATGTTAGAAAAGACAGAAAGTCTGAAATTGGTCATCCAAGCTCTCACCTTAAAAAAGGGAGCAAAATAAATTCAAGCCAGGAGAAGAAAATAATAAAGAGCAGAAATCAATGCTATTGAAAACATGAATAATAGAATTAATTAAAAAGAGCTAGCTTGGTCGGGCACGGTGGCTCATGCCTATAATCCCAGCACTTTGGGAGGCTGAGGCAGGTGGATCACCTGAGGTCAGGAGTTTGAGACCAGTCTGGGCAACATGGTGAAACCCTGTCTCTACTAACAATAGAAAAATTAGCTGAGCGTGGTGGTGGGTACCTGTAATCCCAGCTGCTTGGGAGGCTGAGCAGGAGAATCCCTTGAATTCAGTAGGCAAAGGTTGCAGTGAGCTGAGACTGCACCATTGCATGCCAGCCTGGGCAGTGAGAGCGAAACTCCATCTCATTCATTCATAGATAGATAGATGGACAGACAGACAGACAGACAGATAGATAGATGGATAGATAGATGGATAGATATATAGATAGATAGATAGAGCTGGCTCTTTGAAAGATTAGTAAAATTGCGAACCTTCTCCATAATTGCCTTGGAACATTAAAAACTTTTAAATCTTAACAGACTTCCAAAGTTCTGATCTCAGGAAGAGTGGGAGGTGGGTGGGTGTTGAGTGCTTAATAGATAGAATTCACATTGAGTGATAGATACACGAAAAGCCCAGACTTCATCAGTATATGTTATATACGTGTAACGAAACCGTACTTATATCCCTTAAATTTACACAAATAAAATGTCTAAAAGTTTTGAGCCTCTGTGGTACTATTTATGTGGTAGCCAGTATAGTATAGTGGTTAAGAACACAGACTCTACAACTAGGCTGCCTAAGTTTGAATGAGTCATATGTGGGTCGTATGGAGCAATGCTTGCTATTTTATTAATGTTAAACAGATATTAACTGTGGTTATTATGAATGGTGATGAGGAGCATGAACACGATCCATTGAAGACAACTGTAGTTGTTCTACACAGAAAGGATATACGGTTGACCCTTGAACAACACAGGGGCTACTGGTGCGGATGTCTCCCCCCAGCAGTTGAAAATCTGCACACAATTTTTGACTCCCCAAAAACTCAATCACTAGTAGCCTACTGTTGACCAGAAGCCTTACCAATAACATAGTTGATTAACACATATTTTGTATGTGATGCATTATATACTATATTCTTATAATAAAGTAAGCTAGAGAAAGGGAAATGTTAATTAAATCCAAAGGAAGAGAAAATATACTTACTGTTTATTAAGTGGAAGTGGATCATCACAAAGGTCTTCATCCTCATCGTCTTCACATTGAGTAGGCCGAGGAGGAGGTACAGGAGGGGTTAGTTTTACTGTCTCAGGAGTAGCAGAGGCAGAAGAAAATCTATGTATAATTGGACTTGTGTTGTTCAGAGGTCAACTATATTCTTGCTGACTTGTTTCTATACTGTACTGTACTAATAGAACCAGGAAAGAATATCCAGTACACCACTGATAATCCAGGACTTCCTAATACACAGTACTGCTCAATTTTACATTTTTGGCTGTTCATCAGCAATTTTTCTTTTGAATGTATATAAAACTATACAATCTTGTTGTTACACAAACTGCCCCTTTTTCTAGAAATACGCTCACTTGATATAAAAAGAACTGTAAACATCAAAAAACACCCACAAATAAAGGCAAACAGAAAGATGTTTTTGGAAAAAAAGCATTTGTAAATGAGTTAGTAACCTTAAGAGTTCCTACAAATCCATGAGAAAACTATTTATAAACCAATGAGAAAAGGGAACAAAGGACACAAACACTTCCTAGAAAGAAGAGCATCAAAAAGGGTCAAATGCATAGGTACAAATGTAACACAAAGTGACAACTTGTGCTTTACAAAACACCACAAAGCATTGTTGAAAGTTTTAAATGCCTAGATTGGAAAGATAATGCATGTTCTTGGATTGGAAGACTTACTGTTGTTAAGATGGCAGTGCTCCCCAAATTGATCTACAGATTCAACACATTCCCTCTCAGAATCCCAGGAGGAGTTTTTGCAGAAATTGACAAGCTAATCCTGAAATTCATATGGAAACTCAGGGGACTCAGAATAGCTAAAACAATCTTGAAAAAGAAGAGTAAAGTTGGAAGACTCACACTTTCCGATTACAAAACTTACTACAAAGCTATAGTAATCAGGACAGTGTGATACTAGCAGAAGGATTGACATAAACCCGTGGAATAGAATTGAGAGAGAGAAATAAACCCTCACAAGAAATGGTCAATTAATTTTCAACAAGGGTGTGAAGATAACTAAATGGAGAATTAATGGTGTTTTCAACAAATGGTGCAGGAATAACTGATATCGACATGCAAAAGAATGAAGTTGAGCCCCTTCCTCTCACTGTACACACTAACTCAAAGTGAATTGCAGACCTAAGTAAGTGTAAGAGCTAAAACCAAAACTTTTAGAAGAAAACATAGTAATAACTCTTCCTGACCTTGGAGTAGCACAAACCTTAGATACAATACCAGAAGCACAAGTGACTTTTACAAAAACAGATTAATTGGACTTCATCAAAATTAAAACTGTTGTACTCAAAAGTGTGCTATTAGGAAAGTAAAAAGACAACCCATAGAACGAGAGAGAATATTTGCAATCATATATCTGATCAGGAACTTCCAGAATATACGAAGAACTCTTATAACTCTTTCAATGATAAAATAGCAAAGGATTTGGGTAGATATTTCTCCAGGTAAGATACATAAATGTCCAATAAACACATGAAAAGATGCTCAGCATCATTAGCTATCAGAGAAATGCACATCAAAACCACAAGCAGATACCACTTTACACCCACTTGGATGGCTAAAATTAAAAAACAGAGACAAATGTCACGGATGTGGAGAAATTAGAACTCTCATACATTGATGATGGGATTATAAGATGGTGTAGTCACTTTGAAAAACAGCATTTCCTCAGCATTTCTTGATTTTAAATATAGAGTTACCATATGATTTAGCAATCCCACTCCTAGATACATACCCGAGAGAAATGAAAACATATCCATGCAAAAATGTTTGTATATGAATGTTCATAGCAGTGTGATTCATAGCTACAAAGTAGAAACCACCCGAATGCCCATATCCCTTCCATAAACAATGTAGTCCAGCCGTGCAATAAATAGTGGTCAGCAATAAAAAAGAATGTTGATACATGGTGCAACATGGATGAAACTTGAGAACACCATGCTAAGTAAGAGAAGATAGCCAAAAAAGACTGCACTTTATTCCATTTCTGTGAGATGTCCAGAATACGCAAATCTGTAGAGAACAGTACATCAGTGGTTGCCGGGGCTGGGGGTAGGGGATGATGGAGAGTGATGGCTAGTGGATATGGGTTTCTTTCGAAGTGATGAGAATGTCATAAAATTAGACTGAGGTGAGAGTTGCACAACTCTGTGAATATACCAAAAATCATGAAGTGTACACTTTAAATGGATGAATTTGATGGTATATGAATTATATCAACTAATAAAACTGCTAAGAAGGAAAAACTCTTCCTTCTCTAACCAGTAATTGTACTCAGGAATCTATCCCTAAGGAAATGTTTTTATTCATCCATTCCTCCAATGTTTATTAAGTGCCACTCTTCTAGTGTGTATTCTTTAAGGTGCTGGGGATACAGCAGTGAACAAAATACATAACTAATCAGATAATTCGATTAGGAATTCTGAGAATCAGACCTGAAAAAAATTTTTAAAGGGATGTTCACAATGTTAATAAAAAGCCAGAAACACCTAAATGGTCTAGTGGCAAACAAATTATGGCATATGGTGGAATGTTACATAACCATTTAAAATTTAAGTTTTCACAAAATAGTCACTGATGTAAGAAAATGATATGGTAGGATGTGAAGGATGTAAAATCCTGTATATGAAATACTATATACTGCTGTGAAATCAATATTATTTCTTTAGGTAATGGTGCTGGGTTTTGACTCAAGAGCCCACCTATCGATTGCTATTTCTTTTTGTATTTTTCTGAAGTGTCTAACTCTCCTAGAGTAAGACACATTATCTTCATGATCCTAAAGATCATCAGCATCCATTTCCCTGAGTTCCCATTGACACTAAGCAAAAGCACTGAACTGCTGCAAGCCTCACTTTTCAATGCTTCTGTCAATAGGTTTGTTTCCCTTGAGATTAAGAGAACAAAACCATGGGGAAAATCGGATTTGCTGCTAAATAAAACTGGTATTTTTCACTTGTCAGAATGAGTATGGCATTGTCTAATTTGAAAGAGAAGAAGAAAACTAACAGAATAAGTGTCCACGCTTTATTAGGGACTGCCTTTTTTTTCTTTGTGGCGTGTTTCGTATATTCAAGTTAGTTGTTTTTTGCTTCTTTTGGTATCAACCTATCAATAAGTTTCATTACGTCAAGAGTTAATCCTTAGTGCTCATTATGTGCCAGGCATTTCCTCCCCACCCACCCCTCCCCCCTTTTTTTAGAGACCAGGTCTTGCTCTGTTGCCCAGGCTGGAGTGGAGTGGAACGATCATAGCTTACTGCAGCCTCGACCTCCTGGACTCAAGTGATCCTCCCACCTCAGCCTCCTGAGTAGCTGGGACTACAGGCTTGCACCACTACACCTGGCTAGTATTTTATTTTTATAGAGACACGGTCTTGCTGTGTTGCCCAGGCTGCTCTTGAACTGGGCTCAAGCGGTCCTCCTGTCTCAGCTTCCCAAGATGTTGGGATTACAGGCATTAGCCACTGTGGTTGGCCACCAGGCATTTTCATCTGTTACCACGTCTGGTTCTTTTGTGAGACCCTACATCAACTCTGTAAGGAAGGTATCATCATCTGTTGTTCACGATGAACCATTTAGGTCACATAGCTGGTTTGCACCAGAATCGGAACTGCAGTACAGGTGCTGTTGGTGCTGGAGCTGATGTCATTGCCCACTGTACTGTGCTGCCTGCTATGAAGCTGTGAGGTCAAAGAGGACAAGGTCGTGCAGCAGGAGGGGTTTACAGTCTAATCAGGGGATCTGGGCACACACACAGACAAAGCAAGGAATGATACAGTGCCAAAGTATAGAGTATGGAAAACTAGGAACTAACACAGTAAAGTACTTATTGTTGGCCATAAACAGTAACTGAAATCATTGAAAAGAAAACTGAAGATTATAAATGGCCCTTGCCAATTCCCAGGAATAAATACATTTATGCTGTTGTTTACTTCCTCTACTTCATATCATCCCTCTTTACTTCCCTTTTATTTGTTAGAAGATTTCTGTTATTAAAAGATAAACAGTTGGTATGTGTATGATTTAGTTTCCTTTTTTAGATTGTGTTTCTTTTTTTGGAGTCTCACTCTGTCGCCCAGGCTGGAGTGTAGTGGCGCATTCTAGGCTCACTGCAGCCTCTGCCTCCCGGGTTCAAGCGATTCTCCTGTCTCAGTCTCCGAAGTAGCTGGGATCACAGGCATGAGCCACCACGCCTGGCTAATTTTTTTTTTTTTGTATTTTTAATAGAGATGGGGTTACACCATGTTGGCCAGGCTGGTCTTGAACTCCTGACCTCAGGTGATCCCACCCGCCTTGGCCTCCCAGAGTGCTGAGATTACAGATGTGAGCCACCGCGCCCGGCCTAGATTGTGTTTCTTGAATCTGCATGTGTTTTCTGCATTATTTATAAGCTGAGGTGTATCCACCTCATGACCAACATGTCGACATGTGATGATCTCTTGGTAAAATGTTTGTACTCATCTAATCTTTGGTTCTTGCAGGCGACATGGCTGTATGGAATACAGATAACAAGTTTACTCCTGGTCTGCATTCTTCAGTTTTTTAATTCCATGATTCTTGGATCACTACTTATCAGTTTTAACCTTTCAGTATTCATTGCAAGAAAACTTCAGGTAGGACCTTTTTTTTGTCCTTTATCAAAGTAAACTTTTTTTTAATTGCGTGGTTTATTGAACCTTATTTTCATACAGCATACAAAAAGAAATTTACGACCTGATTTGCACTAAAAAGCACACGTGGCATTGTGTGCTTTTTCTTGTGCATGTGGTAGCATTTCTGTTTCAAGCTTTCTGAGGTCATCCTTTTGTTTTGACAGTTATTTCTTAGAGAATTGGAACCTTACCTTCAATGTGGGGATCAGCCAAAGATGCTTGGTTGAATGCCACTGATTTAGAGTTGAAGTAAAAGAGAAAAGTTATTAATTTTTATGTGTGTGAACTCAGGAGCGAGAAGAGTCTCCTGCTTGTGTTGGGAGCGTGTTCATCACAGTCCTTCACATTGGTGGATACCAGTGTGTTGTTATTTGATGTAGTAATGCTACTCTTTTCCCCATCCTTCCATACCATACTAGTTATTTTTAGGTGAATTAAAATTAACTGTTTTGAGAATTTTGAGAATCCAAATAAATAACTTTCGAAATAATGGGACATTTCCTAGGGTATTGTCAAATCATGTTTGAAAACAATGACTTGCTCTTTTAGCTTTATTTATATAATTAAATTTCTTATATTTACATAAGATATGAGTCATTTGTTTTTGCTTAAAATTATAACATCCTGTTTCACATATGCTGGAAACTTCTGTGTCAAGAAGCTATTTTGTTTTCCACTTTTAGAAGAAGAAATCATTTTTCTTATTGGTCTTTTGAGTGAGAATTGTTATGGACAAAGGTTTTTACTTGACTATCAAAAGCAACAGTTCACAGTCATCCTTTTAACCTTAATTATAAATAAATGTTGCTCATATTTGAACTGTTAAGATATTATTATATTTAACAATGTATAAAATTATCTGAAGATTATAAGAAAACTATTATATGTCAAAAGACACAATGTACTTCTTGTTACACCCATAGGTCTTTTATGTAATTGAGTTGTAACTATGCCTGTGATGTAGGAATTAATGGATAAAAGATGTAACAGATGTAACAGATGGCCGGGCGTGGTGGCTCACACCTGTAATCCCAGCACTTTGGGAGGCCGAGGCGGGCGGATCATGAGGTTAGGAGATTGAGACCATCCTGGCTAACATGGTGAAACCCCGTCTCTACTGAAAATACAAAAACTTAGCCGGGCGTTGTGGCAGGCGCCTGTAGTCCCAGCTACTCGGGAGGCTGAGGCAGGAGAATGGCATGAACCCAGGAGGCGGAGCTTGCAGTGAGCCGAGATCGCTCTGCTGCCCTCCAGCCTGGGCAACAGAGTGAGACTCCGTCTCAAAAGAAAAAAAAAAAAAAAAAAAAAGATGTAACAGTTTGTTCAGTCAGCATATCCTGAGTACCTTCCAAATGGCAGACCCCAATCCTCCAATTGCTAAGGTCTTAAAAAATAATTAGGAAAAAAAAGACTAGGACACATTTCCTCATCGTATGAAGCTCATTATTAAGTGATTCATTTACTACTAGAAAATCACAAATATTGAGACAGTGTAACCTCATGAAAATGAGTAGGTTGTATTTTCCACATATATTTTCCCTTTATGTTATATGAGCCAGTGTTTTTAAATCCTTAAGTAAGTTCATCTTCAGTGTTTATGAAGTTATATTAAAACTTAAGAATTAAAACATAACTCTTTTAATTTCTAGAAAAATCTGAAAACTGGAAGCTTCCTTAATAGGCTTGGGAAACTTTTGTTACATTTATTTATGGTTTTATGTTTGACACTTTTTCTCAACAACATAATTAAGGTAAGTTAATAAAAATGACATATTTAATGTATTTTTAATCAACTTATGGCATTGGAGATAATTTTTGAAACTTTCTTTTTCTTTTTTAATAAACTAATTTTTTTAGAGACAGGGTCTTGCCGTTTCCCAGGCTGGCCTTGAACACCTGGTCTCAAATGGCCCTCCCACCTTAGCCTCCCAAGTTGCTGGGACTACAAGTGTGCACCACCACACCTGGCTTCTTTGAAACTTTTAATTTTAAATAAATTCTTGCTTTATAAAGTGTATTAACATGACTCAAGAGTTACCAGTTTTACTTCAAACAGGCTCAGTTTTAACTTTGTCTTAGTAACAAGGATTATTTTGTTGATTTTAGTCATTAATTTCTATGTACTCTTACGTCCCACCTTGAACTTACTCACCTTTTGTTATGAAACTTTTAAAAGCCTAACTTAAAAAGCATTAAACAAATATTTATCTAAATTTAAAATTTTTATTTTTAGTACCATAATATACACATAGCTTTCTATACCGTGGTACTTAAAAAAAAAAGACATGATTTTTAATTGAGTTCAGTTAATAAGTAAAGTGGCCTTACTGTCTACTTTCTGCTGGAAAGAAGAGTTGAGCTCATTTTTCCCGACATTTAACTGACTTATATGTAACAGGCCTAACAGAACAACTCATTTAGTAACGTAGGCATCCATTGGTTTTATGTCCGGTAGGTGCTTTGCTAAGATTTTTACAATGCCCCAGGGGCTCTGCTTAGTTTAACATGCTTTTTAAATGTTTTTATTGGCTTTTTAATTTTTTTTCAGGGTAGGCTTTATTAAAGGTATAGTTCTTGGACCTTGATATCCCATTTGTTTTTATGCTAGAGCAAAACTACATTGATTTCTTCAGGTACTTTTGCCTGTCCTAGAAGGTTGGTCTCAGGATAGGAGGCATCTGCAAAACAAGCTCCTTCTCCACAAGAGAACTGTGGTCCTTGTTCACATCTGTTGACTAGCAAAGAAAAAAAAATGTTCTTTTTTTTTTTTTTTTTTTTTGGGACAGGGTCTCTTACCCAGACTGGAATGCACTGGTGTGGTCATGGCTCACTGCAGCCTCGATCTCCTGGGCTTAGGTGATCCTCCCACCTCAGCCTCCTGAGTAGCTGGGACTATGCATGTATACCACCACGCCGGCTAATTTTTGCGTTTTTTGTAGAGACAGGGTTTTGCTGTGTTGCCCAGGCTGGTCTTAAACTCCTAGGCTCAAGCAGTCCACCTGCCTTGGCCTCCCAAAGGATTATAGGCATGAACCACCATGCCCAGCTGTCAGTATGTTCTTAAACTCCATACAGCCCAGTACTTATCAATATATTTTTAAATTTCTAATTTTTTTTTGCTTTTTTTTTTGAGACAGGATCTCACTGTGCCACCCAGGCTGGAGTACAGTGGCACAATCTTGGCTCACGGCAGTCTTGACCTCCTGGGCTCAAGTAATCCTTCCACTTCAGCCTGAGTAGCTGGGACTACAGGTGTGTGCCACTGCCCCTGGCTAATTTTCACAATTTTTGTAGAGATGGGATCTTGCCATGTTGCCCAGGCTGGTCTCAAACACCTGGGCTCAAGGTATCCTCCCACTTCAGCCTCCCACAGTGCTAGGATTACAGACACGAGCTGCTGCACTCAGCCAAAAGCTTTTTTTGAGTTGATGAATACCCCATTTATCCTGATGGAATTATTACAGACTGTATGCCTGTGTCAAAATATCTCATATACTCCATAAATATATACATCTATATGCCCACAAAAATTAAAAATTAAAAAGCTTATTCAAAGCCAGGTGTGGTGGCTTATGCCTGTAATCCCAGCATTTTGGGAGGCTGAGGTGGGAGGATCGCCTGAGGCTAAGAGTTCAAAACCATCCTGGGAAATGTAGCAAAACCTAAACTCTACTAAAAAAATTTTTTTCAAAAAAAGCTTATTTGAGTGGAGCAGCCAGCATTTCTGGAAGAGTGGCCGAAGATACACAGTTCTTGCATTGGCCCACTCTACACATTCAGTGACCTGTTCTTGGATTAAACCAGTAAAGAGCTGCATCCCTGGACCACCATTTTTGACTCCCTGAAGAAATAACATCTGTTGAATTGCATTTGATGTTTTGCCAGTGACCTACAACAAGAGGAAGTAGAGAAAATTTTCCTTGAAAGTCCTTGCTGTTTTTGCTTTACCCATGGGAAAAAATTATTTTGAGTCTTAGTTCTAGGACTGTTAGGATCTCTTCTGAGCAACTGTTTTGTTTTACTCTTATAAACCTGTGAGTAACATAAATATGTTGACCTCCCTGTTTGCATTTGCTGCTGGAATGCAAAAGACCAGATTTGTGGCTCATTTCTAATGAATATATTGTTTGTACTGAACTCAATTGTGGCTTCATCTTTTTTCCCTATCTTCATTTTTCTTCTAATACATTTTTTCACCATTTATGTTATTATATATGGATTTTTAAGCCACAAATTTAAAATAGAATTATATGAGTTAAAACTGTAATCACTAATGATGAACACTCATTTGTCTGTCCACCCCTTCAGGGTTACAACTGTCTTGAATTGTCTTTGAGTGAATAAGTCTTGGATCGATTGTATCCACAGACCAAAAGCCCCAAAGCCAGACAGGCCTTGTGGGCGGTGTATCTATTTGAGGTTTCAGATCATCGTCTTGTCAGTTTTCTGGTCTGAAAACTTATGCGCACTATGCCTCAGCCTTCTCCCTCTCCCTGAAACCAAAAAATCTCATCTTTTACCTATTTTGCATATTTAACTTATGTATAAGATGTTTTTTGAATAAAGGATTATGCTAAAAAGGGGAGTGGGGTTTGGAAGGAGTTTGGAAGTCCCTGCTTTGGAATTCCTCAGTTCTGAGAACTACTGTGAACATTTACTGATTTTGTACACCCACACGCTCCTGTGAAATTGGACACTGAATATGTAAATTCAATGGGAAGTTATCAGGAAACCGTGCCTAAAGTACTAATAGCAATTTTTGTTTTCTCTTTCCCTGATAGAAAATTCTTAACCTGAAGTCAGATGAACACATATTTAAATTTCTGAAGGCAAAATTTGGGCTTGGAGCAACAAGGTATAACTAAATTGAAAGTCTTATGTTTGCTATTTTCTATTGAATCAGCAGGGACTTTAAAACTTAAGTTGTCATTGTGCCTTCAACTATTAATTGCAGACTCCCTTTGAGGAAAGATGCAATGTCATTTCTTTGTCTTGTATTGAATTTAATACTTTGCTTTCCATTTGTTCCCTAGGGATTTTGATGCAAATCTCTATCTGTGTGAAGAAGCTTTTGGCCTCCTGCCTTTTAATACATTTGGAAGGCTTTCAGATACTCTGCTTTTTTATGCTTACATATTCGTTCTGTCCATCACAGTGATTGTAGCATTCGTTGTTGCCTTTCATAATCTCAGGTATGGTATATTTCAGAAATCTAATGCTCTCCTTTAATGAACTTGTTCCATGTTGCAGAAAAATTGCAAAGTTGAAAGTCACAATATCAGACACAAGTAATAGTATTCATCTTAAAGGGGGAACATACCTCGTTTAGAGTGGACTACACTCCCAGTAGTTAAGAGACAACAGAGTAATGATCAGATTGCATGCGGTCTGGGCTTAAGTCTTGGCCTGCGCACTTGGGAACAAAGTGATTCTTGAGCTTGTTACATAACCTTTTGATATGTCCATTTCCTTATCTTTAGAATGGGAAGACTAAGAGTACTTACTCTACAGGATATTTGAGAAATAAGTAAAAACAACATAAAGCACTTAAAGTAGTGTCTGGTGCCTAGACTTCAGCAGGTACAAGCCATCGTGAACTGGTTTCATTATCAGTGTTGACTCATAAGCCTCTGTTGTGTTTCCATCATTAGCATCCTGTGTTTTTCTCCCTTCCTCCTCTAGCTGCTTTTTTGTATTGCTCTTGAAATGTAAGAGTTAATTAATTATTGCTCATTTGTTTTCTTGCATCTTGCTTCAGGGCTCATAATGTTGGAGTGGACCATAATTATTAGTATCTACTGAAAGTTTTGAGTAATAACTGCCAATTTTAAAAAACTTAGCATATCTACTAATCTACTGAAAGAAAAAAATCAAGAGTATAAAGGCTTTTTAAAAACTCGTAAGAATATCTACCCATCAAGCTGCTGGGGCGGGGTTTGCATTGACTATTCGTGTTAAACTGAAAGAAAATTAAGTGTAAGAAGTTGAAGCTGCTGTCATTTGTGAAAACTTAATGAAGCTCACAAGGAAGCCCTTTTTCTGTAGTTACCTTGCCAATTAATGTGCTGGTGAACTGTGATTCACAGCCACAAGAGAGCTGTCATTAGAATGAGTCCAGAGCAGTTGAGAGGTTTTATGATTATTAAGAATGAAGCAACATTGAACCATGAAAATATTTCATTGACCATAAACTATTTTACTGTCTTTGAGAAGTGTTCTTTTTTATACCTAACTCAAGATAAAATTTAGCCCTGTGAAAATAGGTGGAAATTATTCTGGACAGTGTGATTTAATATTATTCCAGACATACCAAGTGTCAACAGGACTCTAGACTGCATACAAAGCAGGAAGGTCAGTGGGCCTGCAGTATCTTTGTGAAAACGTCTGCCATGCTCTGTGTGAATCTATGAGCCATCTCTGGAGGCTGATTGGGTATATGATCATAGATAAAAGATAAAAGATTTTAGAGCATCTTCATCTACCAGATAGGGTTATTAGGACTTTATTAGAGGAAAAGCACTACATTAAAGTAATTAAAGAATCATAGTACAGTCATGTGTCACTTAACAAGGGGGATATGTTCTGAGAAATGCATATTAGGTGATTTTATCGTTGTGCGAATATCATACAGTGTGCTTACACAAACATAGATAGTATGGCCTACCACACACCTAGGCTATGTGGTATAACCTACTGCATCTAGGCTGCAAACCTGGACAGCAGGTTACTATGTTAAATACTGTAGGCAGTTGTAACACAATGGTAAGTATTTGTGTAAATAAATATATCTAAACATAGAATAGGTACAGTAAAAACATAAAGGCCAGGTATGGTGGGCCTGTAATCCCAGTGCTTTGGGAGGTTGAGAAGGATTGCTTAAGGCTAGGAGTTCTAGACCAGCCTGGGCAACATAGCAAGACCCCATCTTTATGGAAAAAAAAAAGAAAGAAAATTAGCTAGGCACGATGGTGCAAACCTGTAGTGCTAACAAGTTGGGAGGCTAAGGCGGGAGGATCACTTGAGCCCAGGCGTTTGAGGTTTCAGTGAACTATAGTTGCGCCATTGCACCCTACCCTATCACTATTTTTAAAAAATACTGTATAAAAGATTAAAAATTGTATACCCATATAGGGCAGTTATCATAAATGGAGCTTGCAGGACTGGAAGTTTTTCTGTGTGAGCCTGTGAGTGAATGTGAAGGCCTAGGACGTTACCATACACTATTGTAGACTTTATAAACACTGTGCACTTAGGCTACAGTAAATCTATTTAAAAAACAAAGTGATTGTGCTATGACATTATAATGGCTATGATGTCAGTAGGCAATAGGAAGTTTTCAGCTCCATTATAATCTTACGAATCCACTGTGGTATGTGCGATCTGTTGTTGGCCAAAATGTTGTTATGTGGCACGTGACTGTCTAAATGTGAATTAACTTTTAAATAAGGGCCTTTTGTCAGTGCCAAGTATTTAAAGTATTTCTACCTTTTTAGTACTAGGAAGGATGATACTATGACTTGTTTTGTTTTGTTTTGTTTTGTTTTGTTTTGTTTTGTTCTGTTTTGTTCTGTTTTGTTTTGTTTTTGAAATGCGCCTCACTCTTGCCTGGGCTGGAGTACAGTGGTGCAATCTCGGCTCACTGCAACCTCTGCCTTCTGGGTTCAGGCAATTCTCCTGCCTCAGCCTCCTAAGTAGCTGGGATTACAGGCGCGCACGACCACCCCTAGCTAATTTTTGTATTTTTAGTAGAGACAGGGTTTCACCGTGTTAGCCAGGCTGGTGTTGAACTCCTGACCTCAAGTGATCCGCCTGCCTCAGCCTCCCAAAGTGCTGGGATGACATGCATGAGCCACTGCACCCTGCCAGATACTATGACTTTTATGTAGACATCTGCATTAGTGTGAGGGGTACATCTGAAAGGGGCACAGTGTTCTGTGTTCATGGAATTAATCAGAGCCTTCCAGCTTGGCTGGGCTATGGGGGAGGTGCTGCAGACTTCTCTTAGGTATCTAGAGAGGATAAGAGCAGATACTCTCCTTGTCTGTTTTATTTTTATTTACTTTTCACACCTTGCCCTGTTTATGGATATTCTCCTTATTTGGAGTATCCTTTTTGTACCAATATAGAAACCAGCGTTTGGGTTGTAATATTTACTTTTAAGTAAAGATTCCAATTCTGAATTACCAATGGTGAGAACTGCCTTAGAGTATCCTTTTAATTTTCCTATGTATTTGTGGTAGGAAAAAAAGGATTTCTGGGAAATAAAGTCTCTAGTTACATAGAGAAGCATCATATGTGCCCAGTTCTATTGGGTATGTGTGAAGGGATCAGTAGACCTTCATGAAAGTTTCATCTTTAACTAGTAGCCTTTACTGTTGTTTTCTTTTCCCCTTGACAACAAATTGTGCAACATCTAAAGTCACTGATCAGTCTTAACATCACTGAAGTGGAGGCAGCCAGGCAATGTGTGCTTCCCGGTGTAATGCGACGTGGAATAGAGCCGTCCTGTTTTCTGTGGGAATATGTTTCAAGTCCCTCAGTGGATGCCTGAAACCTCAGATGGTTTCAGACCCTCTCTACATATACTATGTTTTTTTCCCATACATATATCCCTGTGATAAAGTTTAATTTATAAATTAATCATGGTAAGAGATTAACAATAATAATAAAATACAACAATTAGAGCAACATGCCAGCATCACTTCTCTTGCACTTTGGGGCCTTAATTATGTAAGATAAGGTCTGCTTGAAAACAAACAATACAGGGACATTTAAATGTATCTTTATTAGTAGTTTAGTAGCTGAATGTATCTGCTTGTCTGTCTCAGGTGGGTGGGTAGACTATACAGCGTGGAAACACAGGACCAAGGGATGATGATCTGAGTCTCAGGTGGGACAGACGGGGATGGAGAGATTTCATCATGCAACACAGAATAGCATGTAATTCAAAGCTATGAATGGTTTATTTCTGGAATTTTCCATTGAATATTTTCGGACAGCAGTTTCCTCAGTAACAAACCACTGAAAGTGAATCCACAGATAAGAGGGGACTACTGTTCATCATAACCCCGTGAAGTGTTCTTGCCAAAAAAATGAACTTGTGTCTAATAAACCTCTAGATCTAATTACAAGTTTACAAGAAGCATGAAACGTATAACCACCACTGTGAGCCACACCTGGGAGACGGGAACAGCTTCAGGACATATGTTCTGTATTCTTCCACAAACAAATGGCCTGTTTTTTTAAAAAAAGGAGATACTTTTATAGATCAAAAGATATTTAAAGATATATATTAGTGAAATGCAACATGCAGTTCTTAGATCCTGATTCGGAGAAACCTGAAAAAAGCAATTGATGCAAACGGAAAATAGAACATGAACTGGGTATTAGATGATGTTAAGGAATTATTGTTACTTTTATTGGGTGTAATAATTTAATGTAGCTGTATTTGATAAAAGTCATCTTTTGGGTATCAGGAGGTTATTGGTAGGTTAAAAATGTGATTTTTGAGGGGTCATAAAGGAACTGAATTCCAAGTTAATGGATGTGTTTTTTGCTTTTGCTTATTTGTAAAAATTTGAAAAATACTCATAATAACTGGTAAAACATCTTTTAAAGATCTCTTTCAATTTCAGCGATTCCAAAAAATTTTGGGTTTTTTTTTTTGCATTCTCTTTTAATTTAAAGAATTGAAGCACTTTAAATTTTTACTTCAAAGCTGCTGTGAAATTTCAGTTTTTCTCATTATTAATGCATTTATATTGTCACACTTTAGCCTCATAAATTCAAAATTGATCAACGCGAATTCATTTCATCTTATGGAAATAATCAATTTCTGAATACATAAAGGCATACATTTCTTGTATCTTCTTCTTTTACAAAGATCTAACTAAAATTATGTTTCCGGCTTAAATTTTGTATGTTGGTGTTTTACTCAGTGATTCTACAAATCAACAATCCGTGGGTAAAATGGAAAAAGGCACAGTTGACCTGAAACCAGAAACTGCCTACAACTTAATACATACCATTCTGTTTGGATTCTTGGCATTGAGTACAATGAGGTATTTTTGTCTTCCCTGTTTGTTTACTTTTTATCTGACCGCTCTTGATGTTACTTAGCAATATAATTTGGAAAGTGACAATCATCTTCATTAATGATCATGGTTCTCATAAAATCATCCTTATATACTACCTTCTCTCAGTATAAAATATTCATCATCAGTTTTTACAATTAATTACAAACATGCCTCTATGTTTTACTTAAAACAGTCCTCAAAAGGCAGTGGAGTTAAACAACGAACCCTTCAGCAAATGGCATCTGCATAGTTTTAAGTAAGATTTTGCCGTCATAGACTGTAAAGCTGCCTTTATAGGTATCTCAGAATCCAGGTTTATATACAACTAGTGCTTCTGACTTGCGCCTGTGTCTGTTCTTGCAGAATGAAGTACCTCTGGACGTCACACATGTGTGTGTTCGCATCATTCGGCCTATGTAGCCCTGAAATATGGGAGTTACTTCTGAAGTCAGTCCATCTTTATAACCCAAAGAGGGTCAGTGTCATCCCTTTTTCCATCTCCTTTTATGACTTGTAGTATTTCTTTCATACCACTTCTTTTTTTGTTTTTCAGTAGCTGTGAGATAAAATGGATACTGAAATTGAAGCTGAAAATACATAATTGATATATTAAGATTTTATAGGGAATTATTTTAAAATAATTTTATTTTAAAAAATTACTTCTTTTTTCTCAGACTATAAATTAGATATGTTCATTATACAGAATTTGGAAATACAAAAAAAACACAAAAGGGGAATTAAAATTACCAATAATCCCCTTGTCCAGAATTATAACTGTTGTTATTATAATGTATTTTCATAAAGATAATTATTCATATATGTATGACAATTTTTCAATAGCCTATAAATGCAGTTTTGAATTGTTCTACTCCATAAATTCACTAGGTGGCAATATGGTAGAAGCTGCAGATACCTTACAAATGATTAGAATCCTAGTATCGACTCAGTTATTCTGCATATTGGAGACTTGTGCTCCATTAAATTATATTTCTGGTTTTTTTTTTTTAAGGCATATATTTACAAAGCAAAACTGTAAGGCAAAAGTGTTTAAAAAAGCTGGGCACAGTGGCTCACTCCTGTAATCCTAGCTGCTCAGGAGGCTGAGACAGGAAGATCACTTGAGCCCAAGAATTCCAGGCCAGCCTAGGCAACATAGCAAGACCCTGTCTCTCAAAAAAGAAAAGGTTCAAAATACTTGTAATCTAAATAATGTCTTTCTTATATAGATATGTATAATGCGATACTCAGTACCGATATTAATACTGCTGTATCTATGCTATAAGGTAAGACTGATTTTCCTTATTCTTGTCATTCATGTGTTTAGCAGAATAATTGCTTTGATTCAATATATTTTGTGTATTATTTGGCAAATAGAGTGGTTTGTGAAGGTTATAAATACCTCCTTAGCTTCTTACTGAAGGTGACATTGATAGGAAGATGGATCTTTTTCCCAAATAGTTTTAACAAGTAAAAACATGATAGCGAAAACTACTATAGCATTTAATAATTCCAATTAATTTTGGTTTAGACTCTTAATATTCAGCTGATGCAAATTCTGAAAATAAGGTGTTTTCAGACCTATTTTGAAATGAAAGTAGGAAAATTATTTTCCCATTACCTGATTTATATAGACTAAGAGATTTTTAAATGTATCTTACTTTAAGCTCCATATTTTATTAGATGCTTATCTTCGTAAGAGAATTAGACACATAAATAAACAGAGCCTAAGCCTAGGCTTTTTAAAATCTGTTCTTCAGTATCAATAGGAAGTATTTGAATTTTTCATATTCTCATTTGACTAGTTTCTGAAACAGCATGAACTGCCCTTTAATTCAGAGAATTTCTTAGCAGAGACAATGATCATTGGTCAGGTTGACTGTGGCTTTTTGTCACATCTTTGACACTGGCAGTCTTGAATCATCACTAGGGCAGATAGCACAGACTGTTTTATCCAATTGAGCTTCTGCCCTCTCTTTTTAAAAAACCTAACATATTAAGTTTAGATTTTTTTTTCCTTTAAATTTTACTTTAAGTTAAAACGATGGATTTCAAACTCTACCATGTAGAACCCCTGATTTGGGAGGGTGGCTAAAAGCAGGGGTGATGGGGCCTCCCACAGAGAGGATCAGCTAGAGCAGCTCAGCTTTGGGGTTTATTTGCTTATATTTTCATGTAGGATTTTGTGAACCAAAGGTTTCAGGCTAAAGAAAATATTGCTAAATACTATATTGTAAATATTTCAAAAAAATGTGTTCTGTCATGAGCCTATCAAAACATTTACCATTAGCAAAACTCTGTGCTAACTCCTAGATATTGAAAAACACACAAATAGATTTATGCCTCCCCACCTCTGGGAATTTTATTGCTCTAATGTGAATAACTGAAACTTAACTAAAAACATCTAGACACGAACAATTAAGGATTAAACAGTATATGTTACTGAGGAGTCCAGTCAGTTTACCTTTACACAATGATTCTGAGGATTAAAGCACCCTCCTCACAGAAAAGATAAAGCTCATGAATGTTTTTCTCACCACTGAAGATGTACCAAACAATAGCCATCTTTCACACTGCCCGTGTGCGTGTAGGTTCAGTTCTTTTATGTCTCAGCTATCTATTGAAATTCTACTGATATTTTTAAGCTATTTGAGGACTGAGGTGTTTTGTTCGTAATAAAATTGAGGAAGGACATTGTATAAGAAGTAAACTGTCCTAGGGAGCATTGATTCTTGAAGCGTGGTCCTCAGATGAACAGCATCAGCGTCTCTTGGGATCCTGTAAACATGCATGTGTTTGGGTCCCACTCCAGACCTACTGAATCAGAAGCCTGGGAGTTCAGTACAGAAATATGCATTTAACCAACCCCCCAGTTTTAAGAACCCTCTGCTGTAGCGGTCACAGGGTTTCTCAGCAGTGACACATTGACACTTGGGCCAGAGAATTCTTTGCCGCTGGGGGCGGGCGCGGTCCTGTGTGCTGTAGGCTGCTCTGTGGCATCTTCATCCTCTGCCCGCTCATTGAAGCACCTCTCCCCTGGCTACAACAACCAAAAATGTCACCAGACATTGCCAGACACCCTGGGGCTAGGGCTAGGGGCACAATATCTCCCCTTACTCATCTTGAAAACCACTGCTGTAGAAGAACCGGGACGGCTAAAGAAGACATCATCTCCGGGAAATCCTTGCAGGTTTTCCCCGAATAAGGGAGTTAGTATCCTGAGGAATCCTCCAAAAGACTGTTGGCCTAGTCTGTCTTGATACAGGACTTTAGGAGAAATCCTAATGCATTCAGCTTTCACTGTATAAAATAGTTCAGATATTTCATCTCCACAAAACTTACATAAAATCACAGAGAAAATTAAGATGTTATGGGTATGAGGGGTTACCCTGGAACTGAATCTGTTTTCCAACTATTCCAACTCTTACAGACTTACCTGTAAGTAATGTGAATTCATATATTTCAAAGCCTGATTTCAGTTTTACATTGCAATTGTAGTTAGGGTTTCAAAATTTCTTGTTCATGCTACCAATTTTGCTGTATCTCTCTTTAGTATAAGCCTATTAAAAGGGAAAAAAGCATGTACTAGCCTGCACTCCGAAGTCAAGACTTTAGCAAAATTAGTACATTGGTCTTGATTAACTTAATTGGATTGCTGAAATCTCTGCTGCTGATTGGTAAAAACGGCAGTTAGTTAATTCAGCACTTTCATATTGTCAAAGGAGTTTGCCGCAAAATTCTCACTAGCTTTTAACATTTTCAGAATTAATAACAGTAACTTTCAAACTAGAAAAATATCTAATATTCATTGAGTTCACAGATTTCAAATATGTTTATGCTGTAAGAATTAGAGCTTTTCATTAAAAAGTTGGTATTCTATTGGTTATCAAATTAATAAGGAAAAATAGATCATTGAAATATTACAAAGGCGTCATTTAATCAGTAATTTTTACTACATCTCTTCCAAAAACTAGAACCAGAAGTCCTGACACCTGATTTCCCATCACTAGCAATTTTCCTGATTCACCCACCCAGGAGACAAGATTTGAATGAGCAGTAAAAATGGCCAAAGATGAGATGACCAAAAAAACAGTGATAGGTCTCAAACACAGCCAGAGATCAATCAGGTGCTGCTTTGATTCTACTAGTGGTTCTTAAATAAAAGTATTATATTTTCTACATCAGTGGAGCATACATACATTGTCATTGGTCTTCTGTGCTAATTTGTGAAGTGAATTCTACCTTTGACCTTAGAATGTATATAGATATGATCAAGTCTTTTTAGTCAACTGTCATTTGATAAAAACAATTAAGATTTAGTTAATTGTTGAATTAAATGGACAAATGGACTTAAGATATTAGATAAGTGGGTAATTCAGAGAGTAATTTTTATATTTTATTTAGAAAACCTTAAGTACTCAAGTTGACCAGGAGGCACCAAGTGGTATAAATACAGCCAGATGTACCAGATATTCCTGGAGAGCCCTACATTTAAATATTCTTCTTTCTCATTGTACCAGCAATTATATTAATATGTGTCAAACGATTTGACCAGATTTCTAGTACAAAAATACAATCATGCTATTATGAAATGAAAAGGGGGCTGGATTTGGAGCCAGCGTCCAGGTTGTAGCTCTGCCACTTGTGACTTGGTCAAGTCAGATACCTCTCTGAGCCTCAGTTTCCATACTTCTAAATGAAAAATAAATCCCAGTGGGTGATGCTGCCTGTTGCGTCATCCATGTCATGGGTTATTGTGAGGATAAAACAATGCCGTATTCTAAAACATTTTTGCAGCAGTAAAATGGCTCTGTCTTCTACAGGATACATTCTACTTTTAGGGGTAAATTGCATGGCATTAGTTAATTACATATTCCTAACAGATTGTGAGCTTTCTCATGGTTGGCATTCTTGTCATGTCAAAATAATGTTTTGCCAGGTATTAACATCACATACAACAGCATTTTTATTGGAGCAAGATAAAAAGCTCATTTTTTAGAGTTGGCGATACCTCGCATCCTAATTAGCTTCAGCTGAAGGTAATTTCAGAAACTTCCCAGACGCTAGTTCCCTTGTATTAGGAGGGTTGCTGCAGAGGTGAAATAGTTGTATATTCCAGTTGCTATGTTTATTTAGTTCACACATTATATGCAGTTTATCTTTTTTTCATTTAATCTTAGTGATAGTTGTGGGTATAGGGGTGGATTTCGTTTTTGTTTTGTTTTGTTTTTAATTTCAGTTCTGGCCAGGAATGATGGATGAACTCTCCGAGTTGAGAGAATTCTATGATCCAGATACAGTGGAGCTGATGAACTGGATTAAGTAAGAGGATTTTTTTTAACTTTTAAAATTTTAAGTGCCTTTTAAGAGTCACTATAGACATTTCGTTTTGGGGATTTTTTGTTTGTTTCTGAATCTAATTACGAAGAAACATTCGTCCTTACTAAATTTTTCTTTAAAACTCCGTATTTGAAAATAATGTCTTTCTATTTAAGAAATATTCTTTCCAGCTATATCTCATGAAGAAAGGAAAATACCCATTTGGAGAGGAAAACAGATTCAATAAATAAATTTCAAACCACTGACAGAAATGGCAATAAAAGTTTATTTATAATATCTGTTAAAACTTAAAATGTGATGTCTCTGCCAATTTTATCTTTATTATTTTCATTTTAATACCATTCTGATTTTCCACTAATGGTGACACTTGAAAGTATTCTTTCTGGCCGGGCGCAATGGCTCATGCCTGTAATCCCAGCACTTTGGGGGAGGCTGAGGTGGGCTGATCACCCGAGGTCAGGAGTTCAAGACTAGCCTGGCCAACGTGATGAAACCCTGTCTGTCTCTACTAAAAATACAAAAATTAGCCAGGCATGGTGGCAGGTGCCTCCTAGCTACTCAGGAGGCTGAGGCAGGAAAATCACTTGAACTCAGGAGGTAGAGGTTGCAGTGAGCCAAGATCACGCTACTACACTTCATCCTGGGTGACAGAGCAAGACTCTCTCTAAAAAGAAAAAAAAAAAGAAGAAAAAAAAGAAAGAAAATATTCTTTCCTCGTTTTTTAAATTATACTGTAAACTCCAGTTAAGTAGAGGCTCATGACAGCTCAGTGCAGATTTCATGTTAACTCATCTTATTACCAAAGCCTAGGACCAAAGAAAATGTTAGATACAAAACCTGAAACTTTCCGTCTTGAATATCATAATGCTTTAGTGTCCTATTGGCTCTTATTTCTGCCGGCACTTTGTTGTTTTGCCTCAGCATTCAGCATCAGAATGAAATTTGTGTATTTCAAAGCTTTATTAACAAAACCTGCCTCCCACCAGCAAAAATAAACTTTTCTACCCAGAGCACCATTCCTATGCCCTGGAACACTGTATTTCCCTACTTTTAACCAGAAAGCAGAAGTGTAATTATTCACATGTAAATAGAGGCTGTGCATCACATGTGGTGCCTTCTGAAAGCATTGGCTGGATTGTCTGTGTGCCATGGCTAATGCTTACTCACCAGTACAGGTCAGCCCTGCGTGTCTGCAGAGATGGTCAGTGCTTGACAGCTGAGGCCTCCCTAGGGCAACGCATGGATCTCATAGAGATTTGTCTAAAACATACACATGGCTTTGGTCCTAATGTTGGGCTGGGTTTGACTAGATGCAGTGAGTATAATTTTTCACATATTTCTAGTGCTGAGAGCACTAAGCCGTGCTTTGTCTTTATTTATTTAATTTTAAATCATGCCAGATGATTACAGAGTAAATAATTCCTTCAGTATTTATTATGTACAAGGAAAGAGAGTTATTCGTGTAAAGGAAAGCTAATTTTGCATTAACTGTAGTCAGCTGGAAATTTATGACGTACATCTGAAGTTGAGGCTGATATTTTCTATTTTCAGGACTATGCTGTTGAAATTAATGCTGAGGACCCCTGCTTTCTGGTAGCATGCTGAAGGTGGTGGGTCTTCCGGATCTCCTTAGATTAGCACCATAAACACCCCAGTCTTTCAGGAATTAATTATAAAGTCATTAAAAATGTATTCTAGCAGAGCCCCAGGTTATCTTTGGCAGTCTCAGACTAGATATATTTATTTGTAGTGCCTTTATTTTTATGCTTTTCCCCACAGAAAATTAAAATAACGTTGAAAAACTGTGGATGAGAGATGATTCCAGGTGTAAAGAAGAGAATACAAGTGTTCTATTTCCCTCGTTTGGGAGGTGATGTTCACTCCTCAGACCCTCCTTTTGCTAACAGCTCCTCTCCCTGTAGTGCTTTTGTAGTAGACATATTCCTTTGGCTTTTTTTTTTTTTTTTTTTTTTTTAATTCTCACCAACTGAAGGATTTGCCTTGTTCCAAAAAATTTGTTCTACTGTGATCTAGTCTCAGCTTTTTCCCCTAAAATTTTTCAAATCTAAATAATATTTTTGTAAAACTAGCTGCTTGGTATGTTTGCAAAATAAGTGTAAGTGGTGATGAATGTATGCCAAAATAGGGTCCATGTAGACATCAGATATGTTTGTTTAAGTCAACACTCAAATCCACACTGGCCTGTAGGTGTGGATTCCAAACGCAAGTGACTGCCTTAATACTCTTTTAATATGCCCTGATTTCTTCTGTTTTTGAAACATAAAATATGACCTTCAAGTTTCACCTCACTGCTTTGATTAGTCACATGGTATCCATGTTATTAGCAAGTATGAGTTGTGCTGGAGAAAAGGCTGCGGCCTAAGGACTCTTTCAGACGCATGGGCTGTGTCTGAAAGAGTCCCAAGACGCCTGGCAGAGAACCAGCACTGTCCCTGAGGGCTGCCCCTGTCCTCCCCAGCCTGTCTTCCTGTCTGCCCTGTTCCCAGACAGTCAAAGCAGACACACTCAAATGTCTGTCTTCTGCCCATGCAGTCATCACGGCATCTATCGGACAGGGGCACAGCCTCCATTAGGGGAGGGATGGCTGTCCTTGGGATGAATCACAACTAGAGAAATAGTGGCCTGTGGAAACCCTGGGGACACCTCAAGTGACCCTCCATCTTGGCACAGGGCACCCCTTACGTGAAGTGTTGAAGCTTATCTGTCCTCTTCATCACTCACACACCTGGAAGTGTCCCGCCCCGTGTCCTTGCTGCTGGAGTAAGCTACACCCCACACAAGGCATCACATTGTGCTCCTGGACACAGGGCTTCCGCTCGGAGATTCAGGCTTTCCAAGTATTCTCAGAGGGCTTCTCTGCTTTAAGGGTAAATTGAAAGATGTGGTTGCCTCAGTGGGAGTTGGTTCTTTTCTTTTTTATAGGCTGAAGAGATATCCTCAAGGGAAAATAAAGGGCATTACCTGAGGGTGACACTTAACATGAGAAAGTTCATACCCAAGGGATTGGATTCCTGTGAAGACTCTTAAAGCCTTAACTAATTTATAAAGTTATTTCACATCTGAAGTTGTGCACTTATTAATATAGTTCAGCAGATGTTCATCGAGCCCCAGCAGTGTATGGGCACCGTGTGAAGTGTGTGGATGCAGGTGGCGCTCCACTGCAGCTGCCTTTCACTGGAGTAACCGCTGGGCCTCGCCTCAGCACAGTTGCCCTCATTCTTTTCTCCCGAATTCTCACCCTCGACTCCATTTTAAGATCTTCAGTGGCTTAGCAAGTTCAGTGGGAAAGTTTTTTTAGAATTCTAATTTTTAGTAATAGAAAATGTTTTATGCTTTCCTATCTTTAGCTCCTAAAAGGAGTAGAGATTGAAGCTTCAGTATGAAACCAACAGTGTTTAGGGATTAAGTTGCTCTTTTTTACAAAGACGGTGTGACATTTGACATGTTGTTAAAGTCAGGGCCCCAGGCTGTGGTAGCCCCAGCCGCCTTTCCTAAGAGCTGGGAGGCATGTCCCGCCTTCTACACCCCAGCCTTTGTGCATTCACCTGCCTGCTGCTCTCCACGCTACCCCGATGCATTGCATGCCTTGTTTTCAAGCAGATTTAAATGCATATATTCATATTTACCCTTCTCTGCTGATAAGGTTTCCTGGATACAAAGATTAAAAACTTGGATTTTTTTTTTTTTTTTTTTTTTTTTTTTTGCCTTCTGGTATCTCTTTCAGCAAAAGTCAGGCAGTAGTTTTAAAGGTTTTCTGTGTGATTAGAAAGCACGTTTACCTCAGCAAGGCTGAATGCAACCACAATCTGTGGTTTCTACCTTGTTCCTTTGTGTCCTTGAATGTTTCATTTTTCGTTCCTGAAAATTTTCTTCTGACATTTTGCAAATAAGATAGGCAGAGCTATATATTTGCATATTTTGAGGGATGACATTTTAGCTACTTCGCTTTAGGAGATTTTCACTGGAAATAGTCTCTTTCCAGTAATGAAACCTGTGTGTGCAGTATTTTCTCAATGGGTCTGAAAAAATGGACCAACTTTCTTTCACATTTAACCAAAGCAGAAAGTTAGTGTATATTTTAAATATGATGTAGGCTAAGTTCAGACCTTAATTGCCTGTAAGCCTCTTTTCTATTTAATGAATCATTTTGTAGTATTTGCATAATTCTATAAATTTTTGAAGTGTAGATAAAGCAGATGTTCACACGTTATATTATAATGCTCAGTTTCCCCATTAGTTCAACAGCAATTAACTTGTTGAAGCTTAGAGCTTCAAAAATAAATGAGATTATTTGTTCAAAATGCCATCAGGTCTTCCTGGAATGACATTTAAATTATATAATGTAAATCCATTTGACCTGTGAGTCTTTGTCATTATTTAGTGACATTTCTTACAGAACAAATTGTGTGCAGGTTGGGCAGCCTGCTATGGAGCTTGGCAGAGAGCTGTAAAAACAAATTATCCTTTCATTTTATACATCATTTATTCAAACATTTGTAAAAATCGCTTTGTTTTTCTATAATAGAGAAATGTCATTCAATGGTTAAAAGCACATTAGCTATTTTAGATACAGACCACAGACTGTATCAGGCAAGAGTGTCTGTGAAGGAAGAGCACCCAGCATTATGTCCATCACTGTGCATGTTTTCAGCTAAGGACAACGGATCCCTTCTCCCTTTGCCTGCTAAATTTACCACAAAATAGAAAGGACAGTGAATATAAGTATCTTTTTAAGTTTAGAAATGTGTGATTGTTTGTTTCTCATTTTGTTCCACTTTGCTTGTAGCTTTTCCTTTGGCATTTGCCTTACGGGTAGAGTGAAGTATTGGAAGTAGCAGTGATATTTCCCAGGTTTACCACGGAGCTGGCGTATGAGACAAGGCCACATGGCATGGAGGGAAGAAGCATCATCCCTACTGTCCTCAGAAGTCAGTCATTTTCAAATAAGTGTTATTTTTGGTTTTATTTTATTTTATTTTATTTATTTTTTGAGATGGAATCTCTGTCGCCCAGGCTGTAGTGCAGTGGCATGATCTCGGCTCACTGCAACCTTCACCTCGCGGGTTCAAGCGATTCTCCTGCCTCAGCCTCCCAGGTAGCTGGGACTACAGGCAGGCGCCACCACACCTGGCTAATTTGTGTATTTTGGGTAGAGATGGGGTTTCACCATGTTGGCCAGGCTGGTCTCGAACTCCTGACCTCAAGCAATCTACCCACCTCTGCCTCCCAAAGTGTTGAGATTACAGGCGTGAGCCACTGCACCCAGCCAGAAGTATTATTTTTAATCCATCTTATAGGCATGAGGATATGTGTATTTTACTGCTTTAAAATAAAGCCAAGTCCTCAGTGAAAGAGTATGTTAACAATCCAGATGATTGTGGCACTAACACATTAAACAGATTACACTTCTTTTAAACTTTCTGACTTTTTGCTAATAAGGCCAGACATTAAGACAGTCACAACTTAATGAGCTTCATTCCATTTTTTCTTTCATTCCCCTGAGCAGCCATGTGTCACTCGCTCTGCTGGTGATGGCCCTGCTGCTGCCTTGGGGCTGCACCTGCTAGGGGCCGGGGGTGGAAGCCACTCAAGAGCTCTTAGATCCTGCTGAGGAGAGAGCATCTTCAGTGACTGCTGTTTCATTTCCAGCTTAGCTGAAGGCTTGCAGTAAGCATTAGTAAATATGTGATAGACTAGGCTCACTACAGCACTGGGTTATTTTGAAGTGTTTATCTGTAATGGGAGCTGTTAAGTAAGCTTTTTTCTTTTTTTTTGAGTTGGAGTTTTGCTCTGTTGCCCAGGCTGGAGTGCAGTGGCACGATCTTGGCTCACTGCAACTTATGCCTCCCGGGTTCAAGTGATTCTCCCTCCTCAGCCTCCTGAGTAGCTGGCGTTACAGGCACCCACCACCACGCCCGGCTAAGTTTTGTATTTTTAGTGGAGACAGGTTTCAGCATATTGGCCAGGCTGGTCTCAGGCTCCTGACCTCAAGTGATCTCCCCACCTGGCCTCCCAAAGTGCTGGGATTACAGACATGAGCCACCACACCTAGTCTAAGTAAGCTTCTTGAAGACAGGTTGTCATACTGTGTTTGCCAGCCCAGCACATAGTAGACCCTCAGCAATATTTTTTGAATAAAGAAAGAACGTTATAACTCCCTAGAGGGCAGTTTAGGACTTTGGGCATTTAAGCCTTTGTGAACTCTGTAATTCATCCAAGGGCTATGATTATAGTCCAGGAGGCAGGCTGAAACCTTGATCATTAGCTGTGGCTGGATAACAAGGCCTGTCATCTCTGCTGTAATTATAAACTGCATGCTACATATAGCTTTGTGCATCTTCTTGGTGCTGAAGCTGCACAGAGATTCCTATTATACATTCAAAACGGTGATGGTGAGACAGTCTTGTGATTGGAATGGATGTTGGAAGCTCAGCTGCCGGGTTTGTCTTTTGTGTAGAAGGCCAGCTTGGCACTGTTCAGGCAGTGAGACTACAAACCAGGATTATTCGCCCCTGATAGCTCTCGCCTCCACCTCCTGCTCTGCCAGGCGTGGAAACCAGACTCATCATGTTCTCTCTGCATCCTAAATCTGTCTAGTTCAGAGGACCAAAGACAGCCACTTTTTGGCATGGATGTGTCAAGTTATCGTATCGTTGATTGCTGTGGAATGGCTCATGCCAGTTGAGAGTATTCAAAGGAAAGAAGCCTGGCTTGGAAAAATGGTGGCACTTTAAAAAACTAATATTTGTTCATACTTGTTTCCTTTAGCAATTACACTCTAGGTGAGGGTAGCACAGTACACAAGGCCCAGAGTAAGTGTTTAGTAAGTGTCAGTTGAATTAAACTGAATTTCAGTAAAACCTTTCACTAAGGAATTCTTTGCACCTTCGCGTTTTCGTTGAAACCTTATTCCTCTGACCATGTGGGACAGAATGTGAGAGAGTCCCTGTAAATTGTTGGTACGGGGGACAGAGCTAACATCTATTTGTTCTTGTTCCTGGGTCTGTCAGAATGACAAGCTCTCAAGTGCAGCCAAGCTCATGTGAAACTTTTTTCCTGCTGGAATCTGCATTCTAGACTCTGGCATGGGAGAGGGGATGCATATTATGTGTCATTATGTATGCTCATTGTCATTCCAGCCACTTTTTTTCCTCACTTAGGAACGCTTATTGGAATGCAAGTGAATGAGAGTGTCATTGTTAGAAAGAAAATCTTGAATTTTTCAAAAGTAAACTATTTGTAAATGTCACAACTTGAATTGTGGGATGTCTCGCTTGTAGACATCCAAGGCCTCTGTTGGATGGCGTTCACGCTGGAGTCTTAGCGCTGAGTTGGAATAAATAAAACATCCTGGTGGGATGTATGAATGTGATGAGGCCTCTCTTAGAAACCGCAGCACCAGAGCTAGTTGCGTGCCCTGCTCCAAAACCATGGAGAACAGTCTGCCGTGGCTTTTTCTGCAGAGGATGTTGAATTTTAATGATTTTAAATAAACTCCTCACAAGCATCTTCCTCATTTTAGTTCAGTCCAGCAGGCACAGACTCCTCTCAACACAAGAAGGATAAACGCAGCCCGCAGTGTCCTCAGTGGGCCTCTGTGGGAAATTCTGCACTCAGGAGAATCCCTAGAAGAGAGCTCTTAGGGCCTCCTGAGAAATTAACTCCTTGACCGCTTACAAGTGACTCTCAGGTTTCCAAAAAAAAAAAAAAGAGGAAAGGAATTAAATCAGCTACTATGATTCCTTTTTTCCAGGGAGGAAAAAGGAAAAATGCTTTTCCTGTATTCTGGGAGTCTTTTCTTGGTCCCTAGTCCCTGCCCCTCACACCCCTGGGAGACAGAGAATCGTAGCGTGGTGGGAACTGGAAAGTGAGTTTGTGCCTTAATACTAGGGTGCCCTGTGTTCCTTAAACTGCATATAGTTTCTCATAATCAGGACCAAAGGTATGTGTAAAATAATGGCGTTTTCACATCAGAAGTATTTGTGTATCCCCCATATTGAGTAATAAGATATTGGCTATTTCAGAATCTTGTTTCCATATTTTTTTGTTGTTGTTGTTGTTGTTGTTAATTCTGTTTTTATTTATGGTGGTATCTGTGATTTTTTTTCCTTATTGCTTTTTTAAGCAAAAACCCTTGGAACTGACTCATGATCACCTGCAGTTTCTGGCTTGATGATTTGTTACATGTTGCTCTAGGTAGCCCTTTTGTTAAGTTCAATACGCAAAGCAGTGGCAATCTTTTAGGTTATTTTTGTTAGACTCTGCCCCTCTGGAACAATAGCAGGAGAGGATTGTGGGTCTTGGCCTAGAAGCCTGGACTCAAGAGCTACACTGCCTGCCTTCTAAGACAATTCCTTATAAAAGTAAACCTAGCAAAACAAGTTTCCCCACCGTTATTCTGGTGAACAGTCAAAACCAGTTACAAAACATTGTTGTAAAAAATATGGGGCTGGTGCAAAAGTAATTGAGGTTTTTGCCATTGAAAGTAATGGCAAAAACCGCAATTACTTTTGCACTCAGTAGTTTGAGTGCAAATCAAAACCGAAGGAAACTTCCGTTTTTTTTTTCCCTGACTCATAACACTTGGTAACATAGCTGGATTTTTCTGAAAAAGTTTGATATCGTCTTCTTTGTTGTCTTTAAGGACCTCTTAACAGTGGGGTTAATTCAGACTCTAAAATCTTCCAGCTCTAACACTCCAAGAAAGGCTGTGTTTGCGGGAAGCATGCAGTTGCTGGCCGGAGTCAAGCTGTGCACAGGAAGGACCCTAACCAACCACCCGCACTACGAAGACAGCAGCCTGAGAGAGCGGACCAGAGCGGTGAGGCTCCGCAGTGCCTCCCCTCGCTTCTTGTGGGCCAGCTATGGGCTGCGTGTCCCTATGTGTGGTAAAGATGGGGCTGAATGCTGCACCCTCCAGCATTAGGTTAGGAGGATGTATTAGTCTGTTTTCACGCTACTGTTAAAGGCGTACCCGACACTGGGCAATTTACAGAAGAAAGAGAGGTTTAATGGACTTACAGTTCCGCATGGCTGGGGAGGCCTCACAATCATGGCAGAAGGCAAGGAAGAACAAGTCATGTCATACATGGGTGGCAGCAAGCAAAAAGAGCTTGTGCAGGGAAACTCCCCCTTATAAAACCATCAGATCTCATGAGATGTATTCACTACCACGAGAACAGCACGGGAAAGACTTGCCCCCATGATTCAGTTACCTCCCACCAGGTCCCTACCACATCACGTGGGAATTCAAGATGTGATTTGGGTGGGGACACAGCCAAACCATATCAGAGGGGAAATCAGAACATAAGTGCACAGGGCTCGCATCTCCTGGTTCAGGACCTCTGCCTGCCCATATCCACTAAGGACGTGACGTTAGGCCACAGGTCCTCCCCAGGGAAGAACCGAGAAGACACGCCTTGAGATGTGCAGAAGAGCGCGTTTGGGAGCAAAGCTTTTGGATTACGGAGGGGAAGGAAAAGGAGTTGAAGCATACTGGTCACATTTCTCATGCACCATTCTGAAGTCTGGGGTTTTTGTTTTTTAATAGATAATAATACAGTCTCATAGTTCAAAATTCAGAACATACAAAACGAAATATGGTGAAAAGTGCCTCTCCCATTATTGCAGTTCTTAGTTCCCCTCCTAGGAGGCAGATAATGTTAGCAGTTTCTTGTGTCTCCTTCCACAGGTATTTCATGCAGATACAAATATGGGGGGAGGGTGGTGCCCCTTTCTCCATTTTTACAAAAGAAGTGGCATTCTACATTCTGCTTCTTCGGCACTTAATGTGTTTTGGAAAACATTCTATATTCAGTATGTTAACAGCTTCCTTCTTATTTTTAAAGCTGCTTAATATTTTACATGGATGTGGCATATTTTATTTAGCCATTTCTGCTGTTTCCCTGTCTTTTGTGATTATATGAACAGTGCTACAGATAAACTTGTCTGCACATCACTCTTTCCAGGCACGGTGTCTGTACAGCAGATTCTTGGATGGGGAAGTGCTGGGTCAGGGTTGTTGGCATCTGTAATGTAGATCGAGAGATGTTACCAGGTCCTCTCTCTACAGGTTGTATCTGTTTACATTCAGGTCAGCAGTGCAGGAAGGTGCCTGTGTCCCTTCATCCTCACCAATCAGGTTTCAAACTCATAAATGTTTCCTAATGTCACTTTTTTCATTTTGGCGGTTGAAAAGTTGTTGAAAAAGTCTTGTTTTGAGGTGAGATTTGACTAGCCTAAAAGCAGATGATTTTTACTAATCTCCTGTCTTGTATAAGAATCGTTTGAATTTAGACTCCTGCTAAAATAGGAATTTTTTGATGGGCTGAAGTGTCCTAGATAGTTCCCAATTAACTAGGAGGATGCAGGAAAGGGGCTCCCTGGCTTTCCAGGCACCAGGTTCATCAGGGGTGGCCTCTACTGCTTGGACTGGAGACTGCAGAGAAGACAGGTCGAGTGCACAGAGCGTCCTGGGCATCTCCTTTCCTGTCTCAGTACTACGGTTAGGCCCCACACACTGACATCCTGAAGGCCCTACAGCTCTTCATCATGACCCTGGAATCCTTGGAATGCCTTCAGCCCAAGACCTTGTGCTGGACTATAGGATGACACAGTTGTCACAGTAACAGCATCCTACCTCCCTACCATTTCACCCATGCATGTGGACACATCAAGTTAGACCCTCAAGCCCAAATCAGAAATCTAGCACTCGAAATCAGGGCGCAACAAAGGAGGCAGTGCCTCTCTTCATGAACCCCCACATTCAACACCTCACACAGCCTGTTTCCATTCCAGCCCCAGAATCTGGGATGCTCAGTTTGCATCCATCCACTGAGGGTGTGTGGCACTGGTATGAACGTGAAGGGGGCCTCCTGTGGCGTTGCCCACGGTGTGCTGCAAGTGGCTCTCACCCCTAGGATGGACGAGAGGGAGAGGAGCAGTGGGGTCTCTCACTTAGCTGAGATGCGGAGTAGCAGGTAAAGCAGCCAGTGCTGCCCCAGCCTAGGAGCAGAGACCCTACAGGGATCCTTCTCCCCACCTACCAGTTTCAGAAGCTGGGGCTCTGCCTTATTGGGACGTGTGTCCCTCAGACTGTCCCATCACCCTTAATGGGCCATTTTAGTCTGGGGGTCCCCTTTTTAAAGGTAGAGACTGTGTCTTATTTACTCAGCCCTGTCATTTACCTTGGGAAAGCAGTCTTAGAATTGGTGCCTACTGATGAATATAGTCCTGACTTGAAGTAATACATTCTGAATCCAAATGTGTTCTTCCTGGCTCACTCTCTTCCCAAGGCCGAGCACTCACAGCGTTCTGGGAACTTACACGCACATGCTCCAGGCCTGCAAATGAGGGAGTGCAGCGTGGCCTGGGCTGGAGAGAGCACCTTGGGTGTTAGGTCTTAGACTCAGCCCTGTGGAAGGTTACATCACATAGTTAACTCCTTGGCAGTCAAGTAGCATTTGCCACATTGCATTTTTATCTCTTTTTGAAGGTTTATCAGATATATGCCAAGAGGGCGCCAGAGGAAGTGCATGCCCTCCTAAGGTCCTTCGGCACCGACTACGTAATCCTGGAAGACAGCATCTGCTACGAGCGGAGGCACCGCCGGGGCTGCCGACTCCGGGACCTGCTGGACATAGCCAACGGCCACGTGAGCATGCTGCCTCTCCCTGTGTGGGGGTCTCCTGGAGGGGCGGGACTCTGATTTGAATCCTAAGAATGTGAATCTTTTTATCCTTTATGTCTAGTTGAATTACGCTACGAATCAAGTATTTGCTTTTTCTCTTGCTTCCTACAGAACCCCTCTCTTGGCACTTTAGTGACTGCCACCGGGGCTGGGCAAGGGAGAGGTGAGAGGGGAGCCCTGGGTCCCCAGTGTCACACCAAACAGAGCAGCTCTGCCTTCAGCTCATTTGTATGATGGGGCTCTGCATAAAATGTATCTGTTAAAGATTTTGCTGCTATAAACAAAACCTCAGCCTTTAAACCCACTGCTCCAACGCTTCGTATTGGCTAGCTGCTGCATGGCGGGGATGGTGGGGCCCTCCTGCCCTCCGGTCTAGGTGGTGGATTCCCCCTACCCCTCCTGCCCTCTCCCACTGAGTGTCCTGTGTCCGCTGGTGCGTTTCCACAGGCCGGCTTTCAGAGGCTAAGTTACACTCCAGAGCAGAAAAGCAGCAAGCCGCTTCTCCCGTCTCCCTTCTGAGGAAAGTGTTCTTGGAGCTATGCCAGGTCTCAGTAGAGCAAACAGATTTTCACCCTTTAGAGGTGTGATGTGTGCTGTAATTAATGGTATGAAAGCCAATAGATATTTGTAAACAAGTTGGACAAAGTGACAAACCTAGCCTAAATTTGAAAAAAAAAAAATCTTGACTGTACAGAATTTGAGATTCAGATTTTTGCCTGAGGAGAATCATAGTTCATAATTGTCTTGAGTTCAGAGGTGGTACAGACCAGAGACATCCATTAAAATTTTGATTTGAGTGTGACTTTTTCAGTTATTTATTTATTTATTTATTTATTTATTTTTGGAGATAGGGTCTCACTCTGTCACTCAGACTGGAATGCAGTGGCATGATCTTGGCTTACTGCAGCCTCAACCTTCCAGGCTCAAGTGATCCTCCCACTTCAGCCTCCCAAGTAGCTGGGACCACAGGCATACATCACCATACCCAGCTAATTTTTTGTCAAGATGGAGTCTGGCTATGTTGCCCAGATGAGTCTCAGGCTCCTGATCTAAGTGATCGTCCTGCCTCAGCCTCCCAAAGTGCTGGGATTTCAGGCATGTGCCACCACGCCTGGCCTAAATGTGACTTTTTCTGATGAGTTAGAGAGCTTTCTCTGATCACAGTAGTTCTCTGTATTTCATTTCTATGAGAGAGACAGTATAGTATGTTCCTAAGAGCAAGCAGACCTGAGTTGTAGTTCTGGCTTTCCCGTTAATGGGATCATCGTGTGACGCTGCACTCTCCTTCTTAGCCTTGGTCTGCACTTCTGAAGGGGGAAAAGGATGGCCCTGATGATCTCCAAGTGCCCATGGACATTGAAATAATATAATTTAATTTCACTCACATACCATTCTTAAACCCAATACCCATTCCTGCTCCTACTGTCTTTTGTAAATAGGATTTCCCCCCAAAATTGTATTTGGGTTTGTTTTGGTTTTAGATGATGGATGGCCCAGGAGAGAACGATCCTGATTTGAAACCTGCAGACCACCCTCGTTTCTGTGAAGAGATCAAAAGAAACCTGCCTCCCTACGTGGCCTACTTCACCAGAGTGTTCCAGAACAAAACCTTCCACGTTTACAAGCTGTCCAGAAACAAGTAGCGCAGATTTCTGCCCAGTGTCTATTTTTGATACGGAGAAACTGCATCATGATGAAACTCAATAGATGACGTTTCCTATGTAAGTAGGTAGCCCAAACCTTCAAGCTGTGATATGAGTAAGTTCTACAGATGTTTACACAAGTATTGCCATCTTTGAAAGCATCTTCTGCAAGCGGAAGTCTTTTTTGTTGTGTGTCTATCTTTCTCATTAATGTTCTTTACCCTAAATGTTGACAACTTTCTAAGAGTGACCTAGAATTATGTTGTTGGAGAGAATGATGTGTGTTCCATGGATACCCGGATAGGCACATAACATGTTGGAAGATGAACACCTGCTCAGGATTTGAAATACTTTTAATTTTCAGGTGACTTAAGACAGCTATGATTGAATCAACTAGAGATAATGATCAACTTATTTAATATGATTTCACTGGTGAAGACCAATTGGTAGCTTTTTAAAAAGCTCTTTAGTGTACTGTTTTACCTTAAAATGTTATAATATTTTCCAGTTGTCATGCTTTCAACATTAACAGAAAAATCATGTTAAGGCTTTGTATCAAACATTTTGTTACACTCTGTCTGAAATGTAATGTGGAGTATTTCAGCAGTATGTGTCATGTATTGTGTGTGTCTGTGTGTGTGTGCATGTGCACACATGTGTTTTAATGCTGGGCACAGAAAAGTGTTACAAGTTCCGTATCGTAAGTCCTTAAAGGGGCAGAAATATATGTAGCCAAGTAGAATTTATTACATTTTAGTGTTATTATTTTAAAACCTACTGATACTCTTTAACCTCTCCTGCAGTAATAGTTTTGCTTTATTTCTTACTCATTTCAATTTATTGGGTTTGCAAAATTTTGTAAACTTTTTGTGTTTTTAGCCTTTGTATTTTTTACAGCCTAGAATCTTGCAAAGTCTGAATATTTTTTAAATGTTCTATCTTAACTAGTTCACTAACACAGTATTTTTAGCAGACAGCATTTTCAGACAGCATTTTCATACCAAGTTTGACTTGTGGTCTCCAATCTTACTGGGAAGGCCCTGGTAGTGTAATTCTTTTCCTTATTAAAAGGTAACCAAGTGCCTCGATAAGTCATGCTTATTTGTAAACAACAAAGAAGAGTATATGTACCTGCTCAAAATTTTTTTGATAATTGCTTATATAATTAATTTCTAATGATGAGGACATGTAAAAGTTGCTAGTAAGAACATAGTATGCATTTAATTAAATCAAGATGGCTAATGGAATTAACTTTCTCCCCTGTTCTTGCCAGGTGGAAATGATTTAAGCATTTCTCCTTGCAGTTGTATTGAAGTAAATTACCATAGGCATCAAGATGGCTGCATCACATTTTCAAATGATTTTATATTCAGTTGCTACTTATAAAGCAGCATTCAAAAAGTCTTTTACACTGTCATGTTGGACACAAGCAGACTCAGCTTTTATCACAACTTGTTTAAATAAAAAATTGACCGTAGCTGGGTTATTAAATTATGCAACTGAAACTCCTGAATTTTACACCTTTTCTGTATCCCTTAATAAGACTGGAGACCACTGCAGTTTAGGATAATACAATAATAACACGTTTTAATCAGTACTAAAACTTTAATTCAGCCAATAATGATGCATGCCTGTTGTAGCTGACAGCATGGGTCAGTACATCCTTCAGCGAGTGCCTTACTCTAATTGAAACCAAGCACACGTAAGGTACAATATGTTAGACTCTGATTTTGTTTTCAAAATCCTCTGTTATGGCTATATTTAAATTTATTTTAAATATTCCTGTATGTATTCATCTAAGCATTTGGGCATTTGGAGTCTTAATATACAAGAAACACGTATTTAAATTTTTGTGCTTATCACCGCAATGATGGCAAACAGTGATTTTTTTTTTCATAGTTTAGGTGTCATTGTTGCCAGCACCTTTAGTGCTCAGTCTTCAGTGAAAAATATAAAGTGCCAAAAAAATCTTGCAAGACAGAATCCATACTTAACACTCTTTCCAAGACACTGTGACCGTGTACAGTAGTTTTTATTTCCTGATGACCAAATCTCTCAACGAATCATGTTATTAATAAATATTTTTAGCACTCGTCAGTATTCTCCAATGTGACCTTCTCATTGGGGTACACAGAAGGAAAGCAAAGAAGAGCATCTGACTTCTAGCTCTGGCTTACAGCCTCTCCACCAGGCCAAAGCAAGAGACCCGCGGCGGCAGCTCCCCGCCACTCAGACCTGGGTGTAGCCTCAAAGAATGGCTCTGTTTTCTTTTGACAGAAAACCCACTTGATTTTGCTTCTGAGTTAGCAGTCAGAAGACCCTCTAAGTACAATAGAAGTGCTCTTAACGGACTCTGCCTATGTGACTCCCAGGCCCCGGAGTCTCCATCTCTCTCGTAAGCCACCTGCCCCAGCACAGCTGGAGGTTGTTCTCTGGTGTTCTCAGTGCTCCGGCTCCCTCCCTTGAGTTGTGCACCCGTCCCAAACTACTCCGTACAAGTTCTGCTTCCTCTTGTAAGTACACAACTCAGTTAAGTATTTACATACACATAGAAAATACGGGTGTGAAAAGAAAGAACTTCCTGCAAAAATTAAGTTGAATACTTTGGTAAAAAGTGATAAAGGCTGAGTTGCTAATAAAAGTTGCTTTTAAATTAGGTGTGGCTGGGAAAATTATAAGATATTGGGGAAAATATACAAATTAAGAAAATTTCTGAGCTTAGATTGCTTCATAGATTTATTTAAGTACTCATCCCACCTTTAAAAACTCTAAACTGAGAAGAAGGGACCCAAATCATGTTATTGGTGTGATTTATGTGAGAAGTAGAACTGTAGTCATTGGACCCTTAGGCAAAGGAAAATCCGTGTCTTTATATCAGAAGATCGGCAAACGAATGTATAGTTACACAGTTTAGGTTATGATTCCCTACTTTAACCTACTTACTTCATTAAATGACCAACTACTGATACTGATCACAATAGTTATTAGAGATTCTAATTTAGTTGGAAGGTTCTAATCACTTTCATTACAGGCATTTGAAAAATAGGGATTCATTTCAAATATATTAGCCAGGAGCATAGTTAGATGTTACCCAGGCCATTTATCATCCTGTTAATGATGATTTTCCCGACCCTTGTGAGATCAGCGTGACAGGAGTGTGTGCGTGTGTGTGTGTTTCTGTGGGTGTGTGGTTTTGGTTGGGTGCTGCCAGGTGGCAAAGGCATATGTAAATACATCATCTGATCTGCATCTTTATTTCACAATTAACTAAAACTAAAAATGTCTATTCTGATTCCATATTGATTTTGTCTAAGATGTAAAACTTTGAGTTCATCTTTGGCCAAAACCTACCTGAATTAACATACAAAATATTTGGTTTTTAAAATTTAACTCAAATCTCAAAATCAATTAAGTATTCTCAGATGCTGTATCTTGGTTAATATGCTCCCAAATACTTTAAACATGGCAACCTTTTGGCCTAAGAGAGTGTTTGTCTGTTCATGGAAAAAAGCTTTTGAGATGAGAGGGTGTCTTACTTTCTTGTGGCAATTGATTTTCTGTTTTAACACCCTTTGGGTAAAATCTTACAAAGAGCTTTTATAATTTGTTTTACTGAATTGTATGGAGATTGTATACTAAGTAAAGCTCTTTTAAATTGCATAAGATGAGTGTCTTGCATTTCTTTGAAGGTCAAAGCCCAAGGAACCTGCTTGTTGAAGTGCATAAATATTTGCTAAATAGAGTAAATCACTAAAGGTGAGTGTGTCTACTAAAATTACAAAAAATTAGCCGGGCACAGTGGCGGGCACCTGTAGTCCCAGCTACTCAGGAGGCTGAGGCAGAAGAATGGCGTGAACCCAGGAGGCAGAGCTTGCAGTGAGCCGAGATCTCGCCACTGCACTCCAGCCTGGGCGACAGAGCGAGACTCTGTCTTTAAAAAAAAAGAGTTTTTCACCTAGATTAAGTCAGACCCACCCAATATAATCTGCATTTTTGTTAGCTCAATTGTAATTGTTAGCTTAATTGTGATTGTTATTGTTGAGGGTGTTTATTTTTTAGAATGGATTTTGGTTTGACAGCTGCTTATTTGTTTCACTTGAATTCCAAGGTTATAGTTTAGATTTATAAAGAGAAGACTACTGATAGCAGAATTTATCCTTGAAGAGATAAATGCTATTTGTTTTGACCTCAAGAACAGTTTCTACTTGATTAAATTCTGAGTCTTTAGTAATTCAGGAAGATGGGTGGTAGTGCACCTGCTTGGTTAAAGTGTATAGATAACAAATGTGTTGGACTGTTATGTTCAAAGCAGAAGTTGAAATTTCAAGCAAAAATGGTCAGAAAGACAAAATGGAAAAAAACTGGCAGTGAGGTCTCAAATATTCTGTACTGACGGGTGGTCCCTAGCAAAATAAGAATAATAATATAGATAAGCAAGAGATGTGGGATATGAATGAACTGACATGGAATGGGCTGACATGGACACCAGGCACTTGACAGATGAAATGCTTTTTTTTCTCTGCCCCTCCTTTCAGATAAGGTGTCTGAAACTCATTTCATAAACCTTTTCGTTATTATTTAGAAGTTTGCTTTATAAGATTGTTTTTCAAAATGCAGATAATAGAACTATAGTATAATGTGAAGTCAATTTCATGGGTTACAACCAACATTTAAAAGGAAAGGAGGGAGGGAGGGAAGGAGGAGGACAGCCCAATGTTAAATGTAAGTGCTGTTTTGTGGAACATCTATTCCAGTTATACATATAGGTATTCATTTTTGGGGGTACAATATAAAATATATTTCTTCCGTGAGTTATAGTCAGGCTGAAAGCCAGGCCTTTATTAGCTGAGGGATTCTGGGAGGATGGCAGCTTGAACTTGTCTGTGTCCTTGCCCTCTGTGCTAGCAGAACTGTCTGAGTCAACATTGGTGATATTAAAGAACTAGCATAATGATAGAGAATGGCTGGGCTCCCAGCTAGACCCCACCCTTAAGCCTGGAACCCTGGCCCTAAGTGAAAACAGCTGACCCTGTTTTTCTGCCCAAATGTTGCCTTTTGGGGCAGCCATGCCCCTATCCTGTGCCCATAAAAAGACTTCAGGTGGCAGAGCAACACAAGCAGCTGAACAGCAGGGATACAAGCCGCCAAGTGGCGGGAATACAAGCAACTGAGCAGCAGAGACTATGGATAGACCCAGCTAACTTCAGACATGTGGCTTCAGGGAAAGATCACCTTCCCACACCATCCCCTTTCCAACTCCCATCCCACTGAGAGCCACTTCCATCACCCAATAAAATCCTTCACATATACTACCCTTCAGTCCGTTCATGTGACCTGATTCTTCCTGGATGCCAGACAAGAACCCAGGTGCCAGGAGGGCAGGGGCTTGGATGCTGCTGTGGGGCCCACACAGAGCCTGCCTCCTGCCAAAGAGGAGCAACTGTCCGGTTCTAGCCTTCCTTCCCTCCGGTTTCTGCACTCACTTGCTCGCATACTCCCTCTCATGAGGAGTGGCCAGCAGCAGGCTGAGTAAAACAGCCACTCCAGTTTTCACCCACAAAGGGTTTCCCTTGTTGAAGGGAACAATCCCATCTCAATAATTCTTATATGTGATATGGACGTTTTCTTAAGTTTCTTTAAAGTCCTTATATTTAAAATATATACTGAAATATTTACAGACAAGTATATGTCTAGGATTTGTGTCAAAATAATTTTGTGGGGCATCTAGATGAAACAAATTAACAATGAAAAGATATGGCTTAAGCTAGTTTGGAATTTTTATATAGTGAAAAGAGAGAAATTAGACCCAACGAAACAGACTGAAACTAGGAATGAAACTAGGAAGATAAAATTTAGGAGATAGCTGAAATCAATCAATGCAACAAATAGTAGAAAGGATAAATAAATTCAAAATTCAGTTATTTTAAAATAAAGCAGATAAACACTGGGCCAACCTGATTAAGACAAAATAGCAAAAATATACAACAGTAGAAATGTAAAATATGTAATTCCAGAATCAGGGATAATGATAATTATACGAGGATAACATATGCAATTCTGTAACAAAAATAAATAAAAACCTATAGGAAATGGGTGACTTTCTAACAAAATAGAAAATATCAATGTGGCCCGAAAAAGAAGTTGAAAACTTGAATAGACAAAACCCATGAAAGTTCTGGCATGGGGTCCAAAGGTCGCAAAGGACATTTGGACAAGAAGGGTGCACAGCCAGATTCTTTCTCACTTTTAAAGGGGATGACTCCCAAGTTCACATAGTCTCAGCCATAGAATAGGGAGAACCCCAAGTTTTAGGAAAGCTAGTCCAACTTTAACAACAAAATAACACAGAGAGTGTATCAGTTTTCTATTACTACATAACAAATCACCACAAACTTTGCAGCTTGAAACAACACACATCTATTATCTCAAGATTTTGTGGATCAGGAGCCGAAGTACAGGTTAGCTGGGTCCTCTCCTGTCTCACAAGGCTGCAGTCAAGGTATCAGCCGGGCTGCTTTCTCATCTGGAGTTACCGGACCTCTTCCAAGTTCACTCAAGCTTGTGGCAAAATTAAATTCTTTATGCCTGTGGGACTGAGGCCATTAGCTCCTAGAGGCCACCCCTCTCTAGGAGATTCACAGCATGGCCGTTAGCCTCTTCAAGGCCATCAGAAAGCATCTCTCCAGTTACTGTTTTAAGAGTTTTTCGGCCGCGCGTGATGGCTCACGCCTGTAATCCAGCACTTTGGGAGGCCAAGGCGGGTGGATCACAAGGTCGGGAGATTGAGACCATCCTGGCTAACACTGCGAAACCCCATCTCTACTAAAAACACAAAAAATTAGCCAGGCGTAGTGGTGGGTGCCTGTAGTCCCAGCTACTCAGGAGGCTGAGACAGGAGAATGGCATGAACCCGGGAAGTGGAGGTTGTAGTGAGCTGAGATCGCACCACTACACTCCAACCTGGGCAACAGAGCGAGACTCCATCTCAAAAAAAAAAAACAAAAACAAAAACAAAAAAAGTGTTTTTCACCTGGATTAAGTCAGACCCACCCAATATAATCTCCATTTTTGTCAGCTCAAAATCAGCTTGTTTGTGACCTGAATTACATCTGCAGAATCCTTTCACTTTTGCTATATAGCCTCGCCTAATTACCTAAATAGGAACGGCATTTATATTCATAGGCTCATCCACGCTCAAGGGGAGGGGCTCTGCAGGGCATGTTCTTCAGGCAGTGGGAATCTTGGGGGCCATCTTAGAATTCTTCCTACCACAGACAGTTTGAAAGAACAGGGTCTGGGCCAGGCAGGGTATCTCACACCTGTAATCCCAGTGCTTTGGGAGGCCAAGGCAGAATGATCACTTGAGGTCAGGAGTTCAAGATTAGCCTGGGCAACATAACAAGACCCCATCTCTACAAAATATATATTTTTTAAATTAGCTGTGAGTGCTGGCACACACCTGTAGTCCCAGTTACTCAGGAGGCTGAGGTGGGAGGATCCCTTGAGCCTAGGCGTTTGAGGCAGCAGTGAGCTATGATTGCATCACTGCACTCCAGCCTGGGCAACAGAGCAAGACCTTGTCTCTTAAAAAAAAATTTAAAAATAAAAGAATAGGGCCTGGCGATAACTGAGTGGCAATGGTTAACATAGGGCTTTTGTGAACTTTGAGAGAAAGGAGGCACACAAGGTGAATCCCAGGGTCACTCAGGCTTTCTCCCTTAGAGGCTTTTCCAAACTGTGGCACAGGAAAATGGAGCCCAAGCAGAGCATGTCAGGCTTTCTGGAGGAAGCAGATTGGAGTTGACAGCTGCTAAGGTGGCTGGGGTTTGGTAGGGGGTTGGAGGGGCAGAGCACCAGAGAGGAGGGAGTTGGAACAAAGAAAACCTAAGAATTTCCCATTGGGTCCTTGGTCAGTTCCTAGCCTGCAGAGGCTTAGCAGAGAACATCTGGTCGGTGGCAGAGCTGAACAGAAAATTCAGAGGTTACACAATCCCGAGGAGACACTGGAATTTGGGTCCAGCTGGGGCTGAGAGACCACAGTGAATCTCCCAGGCATTCAGCTGAGACTCTGGAGAGACTATATCTTCTCCTGGGAGTAGAGGCTGTTATCCAAATTGCCTGCCAGAAACAAATGTGAATCTGCTCTGAAGGTTGATAGCCTTATCCATGGCTTCAAATTATCTTTACACTTTTTATATACACAATGTAGCACTCAATAAAAAATAATCAGGAATAATTTTTAAAAACTGAGACCAGGTGTGGTGGCTCACACCTGTCATCCCAGCACTTTGGGAGTTCGAGAAGGGAGGATCACTTGAGCCCAGGAATTTGACACCAGCCTGGACAACAAGGCGAAACTTGGTGTCTACAAAAAATACAAAAACTTAGGTGTGGTGGCATGTGCCTGTAATCCCAGCTACTCAGGAGGCTGAGGTGTGAGAATCACCTGAGCCTGGGATATGGAGACTGCAGTGAGCCATGATCATGTCACTATACTCCAGCCTGGCGACAGAGTGAGAGCCTGTCTCAAAAAAACAAAAACAAAAAACATGACTGAAACAATTGAAGTAGAAACAGTGCCACAGGCAAATCAAATATTGCAGCCTGAAGCATAGACTTTAAAATAACTATGCTTATCATATTTAAAACTTTAAATGACAAGAAGGAGAATTTAGGTGAATAACTGAAAACTTTATAAAAGCAAAATAGAAATGCTAGAACTGAAAAATGCAATGAATTAAGTGTCCACTGTTGGGTTAGACACAGCTGAAGACAGTTGATCAACTGGACAATAGGTTAGAAGAAAATATCCAGACTAAAATATTGTGGGTTGGGGAGGAGGTGAAAAACAAAGGAAAGGCTGTGTGTGGTGACTCACACCTATAATCCCAGCACTTTGAGAGGCCAAGGCAGGATCGGTTGGGCCTCAGGAGTTTGAGACCAGCCTGGGCAACATAATGAGACCTGTTTTTTTTGTTTTGTTTTGTGTCGTGTCGTGTCGTATCGTGTCGTGTTATGTTGTTTTGAGATGGAATCTCACTCTGTTGCCAGGCTGGAGTGCAGTGGCAAGATCTTGGCTCACTGCAACCTCCGCCTCCCGGGTTCAAGCGATTCTCCTGCCTCAGCCTCCCGAGTAGCTGAGACTACAGCTGCCCACCATGCCCAGCTAATTTTTGTATTTTTAGTAGAGACAGGGTTTCACCATATTGGCCAGGATGGTCTCAATCTCTTGACTTCGTGATCTGCCCGCCTTGGCCTCCCAAAGTGCTGGGATTACAGGCGTGAGCCACCGCACCCAGCCCTGTTTTCATTTAAAAAGGAAAAGGAGAGCATGGAATATGTTTTCGTATATTTTATGCCATTCTCTAAGTGGTACTGGAGTCCCACGAGAAGAGGAAAGAGAATGGGCCTGTATGACTTTGGGCATGCTACTCATATTCTTAGCTTCATGTCTTCTTTTGTAAATGGAGGTGTAATCATAATATACCTATTGGTTTGTGGGGTGGATTAAATGAGATAACATTTCAAGCACTAGGCCCAATGTCTAGCACATGGTAAGTACATTAGACGAAAGCTGCAGGATTATTATCACAATCGTCTTCAAAATTAGAATGTGAAAGAAAAGCATGAAGAACAAAGTTACAGGTGAGTCTGACAGATACTAAAGAGCCGTTAGTAATTTTATGTTAACTATTCTTGCTGCAGAAAATATCTTTAAAAGCAAAAAAAAAAAAAAAAACAAAAAACTTCAAGGACTGAGGAGCAGATTAAGAGAACAGTTTTATAGATAAATTAGTTTCTTAGTAATTCCTGAGGTGTGTATTTGCAACACAAGGAAATGGATTTGTGTTTGTGTCTCTGTGTGGGTGGGGAAGAGAGACAGAAAAATAGAGCCATGGACAAAGACCGAGAGCGACTGATTGATTGAATGTTCTTAGAGGAGACATTATCATTGTTGAAGATAAATGCCAAAGCCCTGCCAAGGTGCACATATTCATAAAGAAGTAGAAGGGGCTGATTGTGCGTGAATCTGCTTAAGAAAGGGAAAGGAGTGAAGGAACATGATTTCAGGACTAGCCCGGTAATTAGAACTGCAGTGAGCTAATTAAGGCTCATAAATTTAATGAAACTATTAGCATTTTCTCTTGCAAGAAAAGGTATATGTTTTTTCTCAGGAAATGACACCTGTGAATAATTATCTCTCATTTCTATTAAGATTATTTACATAAGTTTTGCTCATTTGGCACTCACTGCTGTTAATTATTATTTTTTATTTTTTACAACACCTGATATCACACTAGATTCACTCTAGCTAGGAAAGTGCTTTGGGGGTTACTGATAATTAATAGTTTAGCACAAATAGACAAGACCATTGTTAGGGGACCTGCTGTACTGTTACTGTGCCGTCTTTGTGGGCAGCCTTTTTGTTTAATAGAAAATGTTTCAGAATCTTTGAATGTCTGTAAGAGCCTGGTAGATTATGAAAATTATGAACACAACCTTTCCTAGGCCATCATGTAACTCAATGGTTTCTTCAGTGAGAACTTACTGAGTACCTACTGTATGCCAGAGGAAGAGGTGAGAAAAGGGCATGAGGATAGGTTTATGATATAAACATGAATTCAAAAGATCCTATTATGGCACTGAACTGGAATGGTTATGATGACCTCTAAGGGAAAACCAAGGGCGTATCATTTAGGAAATTTAAAATTGCAAATGTAAATCAAAAGTATCTGAGACAAGTCTTCATTTAGAAAGTTTATTTTGCCAATGTTAAGGACACACCATGACACACAGCCTCAGAAGGTCCTGATGACATGTACCCAAGGTGGTCGGGGTGCAGCTTAGCTTTATATACTTTATGGAGACATGAGACATCAGTCAATACATGTAAGATGTACACTGGTTGAGTCCAGAAAGGTGGGACAACTCAAAGTGGGGGGCTCCCAGGTCATAGGTAGATTTAGAGATTTTTCTGATTGGCAGAAAGAGTTATTGTCAATAGAAGGGAATGTCTGAGTTACAATAAGGGACTGTGGAGTCCAAGGTTTTATCATGCACATGAAGCCTCTAGGTAGCAGGCTTCAGAGAGAGTAGATTGTAAATGTTTCTTATCAGACTTAAAGAGTCTGTTCTATCCATAATTCCCAAAGTAAGGAGGGTGTAATGAAACATGTCCAGTTCCCCCTTCCCATCATGGCCTGAACTAGCTTTTCAGGTTAACTTCAGAATGCCCTTGGCCAAAAGAGGGGTCCATTCAGGTGGTTGCGGGGCCTTAGAATTTTATGTTTGATTTACACAAGTTTCAGAAAACCTAACCCAAGTTGTCTTACATAAAGGGAATGTTTTAGCACATTTAACTTTTTTAGGCCTTTAGGTAAGGCTTAATCTGATATCCTAGTAATTAGATTTATTAAATTAATATTTATTGAGACCTAAAAGGCCTTGGGAATACATTCCATATTCTCATTGAGTTTACATTTTAGTAGAGGATACAGACAACAGATAAGAAAAATAACAGAAAATATCCAAATGTTTTAAGAGAAATGAAAGTGCTGTGATAGAGATGAGTGGGTGGCTCCTTGGGTTTGGGCACTCAGAAAGCCTTCTTGGAGGAGGTATTTAGGCCAAAATTTCAATGACTACACCCAGAAGAATCACGCTATACTAAGATTGGAGGGAAGAAGGCTCCAGGCCGCTGAGCCAGTATCACAAAAGTCCCGGGCAGAAAGGAGCTTGGTGCGCCTGTCAGATGCAGCACACGGGAGAGGAGAGAGTAGGAGAAGGATGCAGAAGGCAGACCACACACACCACCATGAAGAAGTTGAATTTGTTCCCAGATGTGATTGAGAAATAGAGGAGGATTTTGAGCAGGGTAGTGACATTATCTCATTGTGTTTTAAACAGCATGTCTGTGAATACTGTATTTTTCTATTGCTGCCATATCAAGTGACCAAAAACATGCAGCTTAAAACATCACAAACATGTGGTCTCCAGTTTTGTAATCAGAAGTCCAGGTAGAGCAGGAAGTGACTGTGTCCTCTGCACAGAGTCCAGGAAGATGAAACCTAAGCTTCCTTCTGGAAGCTCCAGGGATGAGTCTGTTTCCAGGCTCATTCAGTTGAAGAACCAGGGTTCTCATTTCTTGGCTGGCGCTCAGCTAGGGACCACCCTTAGCTCCTCAAGAGGTTGTTGCTCCGTAGCCCTCTACATCTCAAGACCACCAACAGGGTGTCAAGCTTCACACTGCCGCGTCTTCTTGACTTCAGCTGGGAAAGAGTCTCCACTTCCAAGGACTGGTGTGTGTTAGATTGGAACCACCAGATAATAGAAGATAATCTCCCTCATCTCAAGGTTCATAATTGTCATCACATTTGCAAAGGCCCTTTGGCCAAGGAGCATGACATATTTAAGGTCCTAGAGATTAGGAAGTGGACATTTCAGAGGGGGGTGGCATTAATCAGCCAACCACAGATGCTGGGTGGAAATCAGATGTGTGGGTGAGGTGTGTGGTCAGAGGCAGGGAGACCAGTGATCAGGATATTTCGGTAGTCCAAGTGCAACGTTATGGTGTTTGGGAACAGAATGGTAGGTAGGGGTAGAGAAAGGAGGTAGGGCTGACATGACTTGCTGGTATTGTAACAACGTAAGTGGAACCGGAGGTCATTATGTTAAGTGAACTAAGCCAGGCACAGAAAGACAAACGTCACATGTTCTCACTTAACTTGTGAGAGCTAAAAATTAAAATAAGTGAACTCATGGAGATAGAGAGTAGAAGGATGGTTACCCAAGGCTGGGAAGAGTAGTGGGGAGTGGAGGGGAAGTGGATGGTTAATGAGTACCAAAATCATGAGTAACACCTAGTGTTTGCTGGCACAACAGTGCAACTGTAGTAAAAAATAATTGAATTGTACATTTTAATTGTGCATTTAATTGTGCATACTAAAAATATAATTGGAATGTTTGTAAGACAAAGGTGTATTATTCTGTTCTCACGCTGCTAATAAAGACATACCTGAGACTGGGAAATTTATAAAGAAAAAGGTTCAATGGGCTCATAGTTCCACGTGGCTGGGGAGGCTTCACAATCACAGCGGAACATCAAAGAAGAGCAAAGGCATGTTTTCCATGGCCGCAGAGAAGAGAGCTTGTGCAGGGGAATTCCCATTTATGAAAGCATCAGATCTCGTGAGACTTACTACCACAAGAACAGTATGGGAGAAACCACCTCCAGGATTCAATTATCTCCACCTGGCCCCACCCTTGACACATGGGGATTATTACAGTTCAAGGTGAGACGTGGGTGGGGACACAGCTATACCATATCAAAAGGATAAATTCTTGAGGTGACAGATAACACCATTTACTCTGATATAATTATGCATTGCATGGCTGAATCAAAAGATCTCATGTAACCCATGAATATATATACCTACTACATACCCACAAAAATTAAAAATAAAATTAAAAAAAAAAGACTTGCTGGCAGATTAGACATTAGGAATAAGGGAAAGACTATGAGGAACAACAAATTTTTTTCTTGGCTTGCATAACTTGGTGTATAATGGTGCCTTTTATTGATTTTTTTTTAAATGAATCTAACATGAACATAAAAGGATGCCTTTTCTTGAGATGGAGAAGATTATGTGGTATTGGTGTTCAACAGATATTCTGGTTCTCCCCTCTTCTCGGCCCCTTTTCGCCTACGTGGGGCCTTATGACTTGTGCTTGACAATGAGATGTGTCATTTCTGAGTCAGCATTCAACTCCCCTTGCAAAATCCTCCAGAACTCTCTCTCTCCCCAGTGGTGGCTGCTGCTGTGTCCATCTGGGTCCTGGAATAAGGATGGTGAGGAGCAGAGATTTCTCGCCAACTTGCATTCAACTTGTACTGTAAGAAATAAACCTGTGTTGTTTTAAGTCACTGAGATTTGGGGGTTGGTTGTTATTGCCCCACAGCTTCACCTATTCTGACCTGACATACTGGGGGAGGAGCAGGAAAAAAGAATTGTGAATTGGCCATGTGAAGTTTAAGGTGCTTTTTCAGTGGTGTTCCAGGTCTCAGGCCTCTCTGCCCACTCCACTGCTGTGCCATGAGGAGTGTAAACATATTCCACCCCATTCTTGCAGACCCGCTCCTCATTCTAGAATAGCCGCCCACTGCTCTCAAGGTCTGTATGTTTCCTGGTCCAAGTTCAGAGCGGGGAAAGTGTACCTCCAAGATAGCTCAAAGGGCCAGTACTGGAGCCTTTTTGACCTGGCTTGGTTCATGTGCCCATTGTAGAGCCACCCACTGTGACCAGGGGCATGAGTTCAGTAGATGACTTGGACCAGTCCGTTTCTATCTCTGGAGTTGGAATGTGGAAACAATCACACATAAATCACCTGGCTAGGAAAGCCAGAGTACTATTGGGAAGGGAGATGCTGGGAATACATGTCCAGTACAAGAAAAAAGACATCTTCAGGTTCCTGTGGCAGATCTGGCACTGCCCTTGGCACTTTGTGTGGTCTTACCTGTAGGGTCCAGCCCTACAGGGCTTAGCGGGTGTTCTACCCGTGTGCGGAGATGAGAGATTGTAGAAAAATAAAGACACAAGACAAAGAGTTGAAGAGAAAACAGCTGGGCACGGGGGGGCCACTACCACCAAGACGCGGAGACCGGTAGTGGCCCTGAATGGCTGGGCGCGCTGATATTTATTGTATACAAGACAAGGGGGCAGTGTAAGGAGGGTGAGTCGTCCAAGTGATTGATAAGGTCAACCAACTCACCTGATCATGTGACACGGGGCCCTTCCCTTTTAGGTAGCCGAAGCAGCCTATGTCAGCGTTTTCTTCTATTATAAGAAAGATCAAAGACTGTAAGACTTTCACTATTTCTTCTACCCCTGTCTACTAAGAACTTCAAAGAGGAACCAGGAGTACGGGAGGAACATGAAAGTGGACAAGGAGCATGACCACTGAAGCACAGCACCACAGAGAGGGGTTTATGCTGCCGGATGACGGTGGGCAGGCCTGGATAATATCTAGCCTCCCACAAGAAGCTGGTGGAGCAGCGTGTTCCCTGACTCCTCTAAGGAAAGGAGACTCCCTTTCACGTTCTGCAAAGTAACGGGTGCCTTCCCAGGCACTGGTGTTACCACTTGACCAAGGAGCCCTCAAGCGGCCCTTATGCGGGCGTGACAGAGGGCTCACCTCTTGCCTTCTAGGTCACTTCTCACAATGTCCGTTCAGCACCTGACCCTATACCTGCTGGTTATTACTTGGTTATATTAGTAATACAACAAAGAGTAATATTAAAAGCTAATGATTAATAATGTCTATACTAATGATTGATAATGTCCATGATCATCTCTATAGCTAATTTGTATTATAACTATTCTTATTCTAACTATTTTATTTATTATACTGAAACAGTTTGTGCCTTCAGTCTCTTGCCTCAGCACCTAGGTAATCCTTCGCCCACACTTACCAGTATTCCCATCCTTCAGGGAACCATTGCAAACACTGATAATGTGGCTAGAATTGACAAGAATGTCTCCCATGTAACCTTTAACCACCGTCAGATTTATTTTGACAAACATTTTTCCCATACAAGCGATGAAAATAGTAACTTTTTTTTTGCCAGTGCCTCAACTACGGTAATTAGCCATGTAGAGAGGTGCCTAAAGACCCTACAGTCAGCTCATTTGTGTCAGGTATGTTACCTTTGAAACCATGCCCCTAAGAGTTAACTAAAACCAATGACTGACAGAAATTCTTGAGCTTGCAAGATGGCAGATGAGAAGAGAAACAATTTGCTGAAACGCTGAAACTCCCTCCACTTGTAAGATAACAAAACTGGCAGAAATCAGTTGGACCAATACTGCCAATTGAAATCTGCACTGAAGGAGCTTGTGGACATCACAGCCCACGTTTCCACTGTACATTTCGTACTAACTCGCCGCAAACTTGTACATGAGACCCATGAGGGGGCACGGAGAGATAACTGCAGTTAAAGTCCAGTGCAAGGAATTTCCAGACCTCCCCCTTAGTTCCACCAATCTCCTGCTAATCCCAGAACCTAGCCACTAAACCTTTTCTAATAAAAATACGGCCTAAAAGCCAGCACAGAATCAGATTTGAGCTGAACACCTGGCTCCCTGTTGGTCGACCCATAACAGAAAGCTTTTCTTTACAGAAATAATGGTGTCAACATATTGGCTGCTAGCGCATAGAGCAGCCAGCCCTTCTGCTCAGTAACACCTTCCTTGCCCACATCCTCGTACTAGAGAGCTGGCTGAGACCACATTCATGACCCCTGCCCACAGCCAGCTGCCCATGGCTGTCTTTCCCAGGGTGAACCATCATTCTGTGTGTATTTGGAAATGTGATTCAGAGATTCTAATTGGTCTCCAGTGGCAACTTGAATCGTGAAGACATGAGGCTAGAGCGGCTATGTGCACACCAAGAAGACAAAGCCAGCCTGCAGCCTGCCATGAAGCAAATGTGAACAGTAGCCATGAGAGGCCAGGTGCCCCCAAGGAGGCAGGCAGAGGAAACCTGGGCTGTGGACTCCCAGGGCCCACATGTAAGTCCCTCCCAAGGCTTACCCTCATTCATTGTTTCTGGGTTTCATGAAGCTCCTGGTTACCTTTCAGACGAATGACTTCTCTGACTTGGGCTAAGGTAAGAACACCTTCCTTATAACTAAGTCGTCCCCGATGAAGACCCTAAAGGGTTCTCATGAGTCTGCTTTTCTTGAGGCAGACACCTTTTTTGTAATGCTCTTTCATAACACCAATTCCAAACAGTTAAAATGGTACTTCTCACCCTGAATTCTGGTTAATTACATATGCTTCTGCCCTTCTCACAGTGCTTTGAAATTCTTGAAGGCAGAAACTTTTTTTTTTTCCATCTTTAAATCCCCAGTGGATTCTTGGAGTGAGTGTGTATCAAGGGTTTGTGGCCCTGGATTCTTCAGGTGAGGTCAGGGTCAGATGACAGTGATATTCAGTGAACTATAATTAGTGTCTTCCTTCCAAGGAGAGAAACAGAATGAGAGTGTGGACTGTGATGCCTGGTGAGATAACTTCCCTCCCTACTACTTTTCAAAGAAACTGACCTACCTATACATCCCCAAAAGAATGTATGAATATGAAAACTCCACTAAAAATATCCAGGCATTCAAGTCAACAGCCAAAAAGAAAAGCAGGGGGAATAGTGACAGAATACAATGATAGAATGTGTCCACTTACAAAACAGTGTCTACCATGTCAGTGTTAGGTGCAGTGCTCTGATATTTATTGGTAGACCAAATATAATTTTGCTGTTCAGATCTTCAATATGTATAGAATTATTTCTGTGTTTCTTTCTTCTGTCAGAGGTTGAGAGGCGTTAGACTCTCCCACTGTGATTGTGGATTTGTCTCTTTCTCGGTTTATTTTATTTTATTTCAAGACAGAGTTCCACTCTGTCACCCAGGCTGGAGTGCAGTAGCGCGATCTTGGCTCACTGCAACCTCTGCCTCCCGGGTTCAAGCGATTCACTTGCCTCAGCCTCCCGAGTAGCTGGGATTACAGGCACACACCACCATGCCCGGCTAATCTTTTTGTATTTTTAGTAGAGATGGGGTTTTGCCATGTTGACCAGGCTGATCTCGAACTCCTGACCTCAGGTGGTCTGCCCACCTTGGTCTCCCAAAGTTCTGGGACTATAGGCATGAGCCATTACGCCCACCCTCAGTTTAGTCCTGTTAATTTGCTTTATATGTTTTGAAACTGTGCATCAGTATTTAGAATTGCTAACATTTGCAGGTGGACTGGTCTCTTTAAACATCTATGAAATGCCCACTTAATTTCTAAGCAGTGCTTCTGAGCTAATTTTGTTCAATACCAATGTAGTCTACCAGTTGGTATATATATTTGTGAACTTCTTCCTTGAACCTTTCTGTATTCCTATATTTACAATATGCTTTTATATAGTTAGGAGGTTTTTTTGCCTCCATTTTTACTCTTTTTTTTTTTTTTTTTTTTTGGAGACAGTCTTACTCTGTCGCCCAGGCTGGAGTGCAGTGGCGCGATCTTGGCTCACTACAACCTCTGCCTCCCAGGTTCAAGCGATTCTCCTGCCTCAGCCTTCCAAGTAGCTGAGATTACAGGCGTGCATCACCATGCCTGGCAAATTTTTGTATTTTTAGTAGAGATGGGGTTTCACTATGTTAGCCAGGCTGATCTCAAACTTCTGACCTCAGGCGATCCGCCGACATCGGCCTCCCAAAGTGCTGGGATTACAGACGTGAGCCACTGTGCCTGGCCCATTTTTTCTTTTTAATAAAAGTCTTTAGGCCAGGCACAGTGGCTCATGCCTATAATCCCAGCACTTTGGGAGGCCGAGGCTAGAGGATCACTTGAGGCCAGGAGTTTGAGACCCCCCCCCACCAAGCAATGTAGTGAGACTCATCTCTACAAAAAAAAATAAAAATAAAAATTAGCCAGGCATGGTGGCACATGCCCATAGTCCCAGCTACTAGGGAGGCTGGAGTGGGAGGATCACTTGAACCCAGGAGTTCGAGACTACAATGAGCTGTGATCCCACCACTGCACTCTAGCCTCAGTGACAGATGGAGACCCTGTCTCTAACAACAACAACAAAAAAGTTTTTAGTCTGTTTAGAATTTAATGTAATCACTGACAGATACATTGGAGTCCACATACACTGTCTCACTATTAGTTTTCTATTTGACCTGTTTTATATTCAGTTCACCCCTCTGTAAGCTTACATACTCTTTAATATTTTTTTCTGATTTTATGTTGAAATGGTGTCGAATTTATAGAAAAGTTACAAGAATTATAAAAAGAACCCAGATTCACTGATTTTTAACATACGACCACATTGGCTTTATCATTCTCTCAGCAGATTGATAGTTACAGGAAAACGTTTATTAATATTTCTTCTGAATTCTTTAGGTGTATGCTGCATATATCATACCACTATGCCCTTAATTTTTCAGTGATTGTTTCCTAAGAATAAGGGTATTCCTTTATATAACCACAATTATATTATCAAATTTAGGAAATTTAACATCAACATGTAATAATCTATAGATCTAATGATGTAATCTAATGATATACATCTAATTTATAATATATGTTCTGATGTAGTTAATTGCCCACAAAATGTTTATTATAGCAATTATTTTTCCAGTAGAGAATCCATTTTGGAATCACACGTTGCATTTAGTTGTCAAATCTTTTTTTTTTTTTTTTTTTTTTTTTTTAAGACAGAGTCTTCTGTCGCCCAGGCTGGAGTGCAGTGGCACGATCTTGGCTAACTGCACCCTCTTCCCGAGTTCAAGCAATTCTCCTGCCTCAGCCTCCCGAGTAACTGGGATAACAGGCACGCACCACCACTCACCCCTGTAATTCCAGCACTTTGGGAGGCCAAGGCGGGCGGACCAGTTGAGGTCAGCAGTTCGAGACCAGCCTGGCCAACATGGTGAAATCCCTTTCTACTAAAAATACAAGTCTTTTAAGTCTCCCTTAATCTGGAACAGTTCCTCAACCTTTCTTTGTCTTTCCTGAAATTGATGTATTTGAAGAATACAAGCCAGTTATTGTATAGAATCTGCTACGTTCCCAACTCGACTGCTACATAAATGATATTGTGTCCTCAGGTTACCACACCTGGAGGCCCATAATATTCATGTTCCCTTATTCAATGATACTTTTTTTTTTTTTGAGATGGAGTTTTGCTGTTGTCACCCAGGCTGGAGTGCATTGGCGCAATCTCAGCTCACTGCGACCTCTTTCTCCCGGGTTCAAGCTATTCTCCTGCTTCAGCCTCCCAAGTAGCTGGGATTACAGGCATGCACCACCACGTCTGGCTAATTTTTCTATTTTTAGTAGAGGCTGGGTTTCACTCTGTTAGCCAGGAGGTCTTGAACTCTTGGCCTCAAGTGATCCACCCATCTCAGCCTCCCAAAGTGCTGGGATTATAGGCATGAGCCACCAAGCCCAGCTTCAGATGTTATTTGAACTAATTATTTGTCCTTCCTTTTAATCGTGGTTGTTACTCTTGTGAAATAGAGTTGAGTTTATTGGTTTCAGTTGGCATTTAGAGTTTTTCCCCATGTATACTGATCTAATTTTATTATTTATTTATTTATCTTTTACTATTTAGGACATTAACATCATGTAAGAGTGAAAACAATAAAAAAGACTCAAAGAATGTTGCTCCTTCCTCATTCCTGCTATCTCGTCCTCCTCCTCTTGTACAGAATCCCTTCTTTTTTTTTTTTTTGCTCTGTCGCCCAGGCTGTGGTGCAGTGGTGCAATCTTGGCCCACTGCAAGCTCCGTCCCCCGGGTCCAAGCAATTCTCCTGCCCCAAGCCTCCTGAATAAGCTGGGACTACAGGCGCCTGCCATCACGCCTGGCTAATTTTTGTATTTTTAGTAGAGACTGGGTTTCACTATGTTAGCCAGGCTGATTTTGAACTCCTGGCCTCAAGTGATCCACCCGTCTCGGCCTCCCAAAGTGCTGGGACTACAGGCATGAGCCACCATGACCAGCCATATATAATCCTTTTTATTCATTTCTGATTTACACATTCTTTGTTCCTTTTTGCAAAAATGAGCTGATATGCATGTTTTATTATTATTATTATTTTATTTTCCATATATTCTTTTGCACTTTTTACTTTTTGATAATATAATTATATATAACATATATAATTATATATAATCATATATAACAGATATGTTATATATATCATATATAACATAGATATGTTATATATATCATATATAACATAGATAATATAATCATATATAACATATATATAATATAATCATATATAACATATATATAATATAATCATATATAACATATATATAATATAATCATATATAACATATATAATATAATCATATATAACATATATGAAATATAATCATATATAACATATATATAATATACTCATATATAACATATGATTATATACTCATATATAACATATATGAGTATATACTCATATATAACATATATGAGTATATACTCATATATAACATATATGAGTATATACTCATATATAACATGATTATATACTCATATATAACATATATGAGTATATACTCATATATAACATATATGAGTATATACTCATATATAATCATATATGAGTATATAATCATATATGTTATATATGATTATATAATCATATATAACATATATATGAGTATATACTCATATATATGTTATATATGATTATATAATATAACACATATGATTATATAATCATATAACACATATATGATATATAATCATATATAACATATATATGATTATATAATCATATATAACATATATATGATTATATAATCATATATAACATATATATGATTATATAATCATATATAACATATATATGATTATATAATCATATATAACATATATATGATTATATAATCATATATAACATATATATGATTATATAATCATATATAACATACATGATTATATAATCATATATAACATACATGATTATATAACATGATTATATAATCATATATAACATATATATGATTATATAATCATGTTATATAACATATATGATTATATAATCATATATATGTGATTATAATATATAAAATCTAATATATATTATATATAATATATAAAATCTAGAGGAGCCAAGATGGCCGAATAGGAACAGCTCCGGTCTACAGCTCCCAGTGCGCGCGACGCAGAAGATGGGTGATTTCTGCATTTCCATCTGAGGTACCGTGTTCATCTCACTAGGGAGTGCCAGACAGTGGGCGCAGGTCAGTGGGTGAGTGCACCGTGCGCCAGCCGAAGCAGGGGCGAGGCATTGCCTCAGTCGGGAAGCGCAAGGGGTCAGGGAGTTCCCTTTCCAGGGGTGCCACTCCCACCCGAATACTGTGCTTTTCCGACGGGCTTAGGAAACGGGGCCCCAGGAGAGTATAGCCTGCACCTGGCTCAGAGGGTCCTACGCCCACGGAGTCTCGCTGATTGCTAGCACAGCAGTCTGAGATCAAACAGCAAGTCAGCAGCGAGGCTGGGGGAGGGGCGCCCGCCATTGCCCAGGCTCGCTTAGGTAAACAAGGCAGCCTGGAAGCTTGAACTGGGTGGAGCCCACCACAGCTCAAGGAGGCCTGCCTGCCTCTGTAGGCTCCACCTCTGGGGGCAGGGCACAGACAAACAAAAAGACAGCAGTAACCTCTGCAGACTTAAATGTCCATGTCTGACAGCTTTGAGGAGAGCAGTGGTTCTCCCAGCATGCAACTGGAGATCTGAGAACGGGCTGACTGCCTCCTCAAGTGGGTCCCTGACCCCTGACCTCCGAGCAGCCTAACTAGGAGGCAACCCCCAGCAGGGGCAGACTGACACCTCACACGGCCGGCCAGGTACTCCAACAGACCTGCATCTGAGGGTCCTGTCTGTTAGAAGGAAAACTAACAGAAAGGACATCCACACCAAAAACCCATCTGTACATCACCATCATCAAAGACCAAAAGTAGATAAAACCACAAAGATGGGGAAAAAACAGAGCAGAAAAACTGGAAACTCTAAAAAGCAGAGTACCTCTCCTCCTCCAAAGGAACGCAGTTCCTCACCAGCAACGGAACAAAGCTGGATGGAGAATGACTTTGACGAGCTGAGAGAAGAAGGCTTCAGACAATCAAATTACTCCAAGCTATGGGAGGATATTCAAACCAAAGGCAAAGAAGTTGAAAACTTTGAAAAAAATTTAGAAGAATGTATAACTAGAATAACCAATACAGAGAAGTGCTTAAAGGAGCTGATGGAGCTGAAAACAAAGGCTCGAGAACTACGTGAAGAATGCAGAAGCCTCAGGAGCCGATGCGATCAAATGGAAGAAAGGGTATCAGCCCTGGAAGATGAAATGAATGAAATGAAGCGAGAAGGGAAGTTTAGAGAAAAAAGAATGAAAAGAAACGAGCAAAGCCTCCAAGAAATGTGGGACTATGTGAAAAGACCAAATCTACGTCTGATTGGTGTACCTGAAAGTGACGGGGAGAATGGAACCAAGTTGGAAAACACTCTGCAGGATATTATCCAGGAGAACTTCCCCAATCTAGCAAGGCAGGCCAACATTCAGATTCAGGAAATACAGAGAACGCCACAAAGATACTCCTCGAGAAGAGCAAATCCAAGACACATAATTGTCAGATTCACCAAAGTTGAAATGAAGGAAAAAATGTTAAGGGCAGCCAGAGAGAAAGGTCGGGTTACCATCAAAGGGAAGCCCATCAGACTAACAGCGGATCTCTCGGCAGAAACCCTACAAGCCAGAAGAGAGTGGGGGCCAATATTCAACATTCTTAAAGAAAAGAATTTTCAACCCAGAATTTCATATCCTGCCAAACTAAGCTTCATAAGTGAAGGAGAAATAAAATACTTTACAGACAAGCAAATGCTGAGAGATTTTGTCACCACCAGGCCTGCCCTAAAAGAGCTCCTGAAGGAAGCTCTAAACATGGAAAGGCACAACCGGTACCAGCCACTGCAAAATCATACCGAAATGTAAAGACCATCGAGACTAGGAAGAGACTGCATCAACTAACGAGCAAAATAACCAGCTAACATCATAATGACAGGATCAGATTCACACATAACAATATTAACTTTAAATGTAAATGGACTAAATGCTCCAATTAAAAGACACAGACTGGCAAATTGGATAAAGACTCAAGACCCATCAGTGTGCTGTATTCAGGAAACCCATCTCACGTGCAGAGACACACATAGGCTCAAAATAAAAGGATGGAGGAAGATCTACCAAGCAAATGGAAAACAAAAAAAGGCAGGGGTTGCAAGCCTAGTCTCTGATAAAACAGACTTTAAACCAACAAACATCAAAAGAGACAAAGAAGGCCGTTACATAATGGTAAAGGGATTAATTCAACAAGAAGAGCTAACTATCCTAAATATATATGCACCCAATACAGGAGCACCCAGATTCATAAAGCAAGTCCTGAGTGACCTACAAAGAGACTTAGACTCCCACACATTAATAATGGGAGACTTTAACACCCCACTGTCAACATTAGACAGATCAACGAGACAGAAAGTCAACAAGGATACCAAGGAATTGAACTCAGCTTTGCACCAAGCGGACCTAATAGACATCTACAGAACTCTCCACCCCAAATCAACAGAATATACATTTTTTTCAGCACCACACCACACCTATTCCAAAATTGACCATATACTTGGAAGTAAAGCTCTCCTCAATAAATGTAAAAGAACAGAAATTATAACAAACTGTCTCTCAGATCACAGTGCAATCAAGCTAGAACTCAGGATTAAGAATCTCACTCAAAACTGCTCAACTACGTGGAAACTGAACAACCTGCTCCTGAATGACTACTGGGTACATAACAAAATGAAGGCAGAAATAAAGATGTTCTTTGAAACCAACGAGAACCAAGACACAACATACCAGAATCTCTGGGATACATTCAAAGCAGTGTGTAGAGGGAAATTTATAGCACTAAATGCCCACAAGAGAAAGCAGGAAAGATCCAAAATTGACACCCTAACATCACAATTAAAAGAACTAGAAAAGCAAGAGCAAACACATTCAAAAGCTAGCAGAAGGCAAGAAATAACTAAAATCAGAGCAGAACTGAAGGAAATAGAGACACAAAAAACCCTTCAAAAAATAAATGAATCCGGGAGCTGGTTTTTTGAAAGGATCAACAAAATTGATAGACCACTAGCAAGATTAATAAAGAAAAAAAGAGAGAAGAATCAAATAGATGCAATAAAAAATGATAAAGGGGATATCACCACTGATCCCACAGAAATACAAACTACCATCAGAGAATATTACAAACACCTCTACGCAAATAAACTAGAAAATCTAGAAGAAATGGATAAATTCCTCAACACATACACCCTCCCAAGAGTAAACCAGGAAGAAGTTGAATCTCTGAACAGACCAATAACAGGAGCTGAAATTGTGGCAATAATCAATAGCTTACCAACCAAAAAAAGTCCAGGACCAGATGGGTTCACAGCCGAATTCTACCAGAGGTACAAGGAGGAGCTGGTACCATTCCTTCTGAAACTATTCCAATCAATAGAAAAAGAGGGAATCCTCCCTAACTCATTTTATGAGGCCAGCATCATCCTGATACCAAAGCCTGGCAGAGACACAACAAAAAAAGAGAATTTTAGACCAATATCCTTGATGAACATTGATGCAAAAATCCTCAATAAAATACTGGCAAACAGAATCCAGCAGCACATCAAAAAGCTTATCCACCATGATCAAGTGGGCTTCATTCCTGGGATGCAAGGCTGGTTCAATATACGCAAATCAATAAATGTAATCCAGCATATAAACAGAACCAAAGACAAAAACCACATGATTATCTCAATAGATGCAGAAAAGGCCTTTGACAAAATTCAACAACCCTTCATGCTAAAAACTCTCAATAAATTAGGTATTGACGGGACGTATCTCAAAATAATAAGAGCTATTTATGACAAACCCACAGCCAATATCATCCTGAATGGGCAAAAACTGGAAGCATTCCCTTTGAAAACTGGCACAAGACAGGGATGCCCTCTCTCACCACTTCTATTCAACATAGTGTTGGAAGTTCTGGCCAGGGCAATTAAGCAAGAGAAGGAAATCAAGGGTATTCAATTAGGAAAAGAGGAAGTCAAATTGTCCCTGTTTGCAGATGACATGATAGTATATCTAGAAAACCCCATTGTCTCAGCCCAAAATCTCCTTAAGCTGATAAGCAACTTCAGCAAAGTCTCAGGATACAAAATCAATGTACAAAAATCACAAGCATTCTTATACATCAATAACAGACAAACAGAGAGCCAAATCATGAGTGAACTCCCATTCACAATTGCTTCAAAGAGAATAAAATACCTAGGAATCCAACTTACAAGGGATGTGAAGGACCTCTTCAAGGAGAACTACAAACCACTGCTCAAGGAAATAAAAGAGGATACAAACAAATGGAAGAACATTCCATGCTCATGGGTAGGAAGAATCAATATCATGAAAATGGCCATCCTTCCCAAGGTAATTTACAGATTCAATGCCATCCCCATCTAGTTACCAATGACTTTCTTCACAGAATTGGAAAAAACTACTTTAAAGTTCATATGGAACCAAAAAAGAGCCCGCATCGCCAAGTCAATCCTAAGCCAAAAGAACAAAGCTGGAGGCATCACACTACCTGACTTCAAACTATACTACAAGGCTACAGTAACCAAAACAGCATGGTACTGGTACCAAAACAGAGATATAGATCAATGGAACAGAACAGAGCCGTCAGAAATAATGCCACATATCTACAACTATCTGATCTTTGACAAACCTGAGAAAAACAAGAAATGGGGAAAGGATTCCCTATTTAATAAATGGTGCTGGGAAAACTGGCTAGCCATATGCAGAAAGCTGAAACTAGATCCCTTCCTTACACCTTATACAAAAATCAATTCAAGATGGATTAAAGACTTAAATGTTAGACCTAAAACCATAAAAACCCTAGAAGAAAACCTAGGCATTACCATTCAGGACATAGGCATGGGCAAGGACTTCATGTCGAAAACACCAAAAGCAATGGCAACAAAAGCCAAAATTGACAAATGGGATCTAATTAAACTAAAGAGCTTCTGCACAGCAAAGGAAACTACCATCAGAGTGAACAGGCAACCTACAAAATGGGAGAAAATTTTCGCAACCTACTCATCTGACAAAGGGCTAATATCCAGAATCTACAATGAACTCCAACAAATTTACAAGAAAAAAACAAACAACCCCATCAAAAAGTGGGCGAAGGACATGAACAGACACTTCTCAAAAGAAGACATTTATGCAGCCAAAAAACACATGAAAAAATGCTCACCATCACTGGCCATCAGAGAAATGCAAATCAAAACCACAATGTGATACCATCTCACACCAGTTAGAATGGCAATCATTAAAAAGTCAGGAAACAACAGGTGCTGGAGAGGATGTGGAGAAATAGGAACACTTTTACACTGTTGGTGGGACTGTAAACTAGTTCAACCCTTGTGGAAGTCAGTGTGGCGATTCCTCAGGGATCTAGAACTAGAAATACCATTTGACCCAGCCATCCCATTACTGGGTATATACCCAAAGGACTATAAATCATGCTGCTATAAAGACACATGCACACATATGTTTATTGCAGCATTATTCACAATAGCAAAGACTTGGAACCAACCCAAATGTCCAACAATGATAGACTGGATTAAGAAAATGTGGCACATATACACCATGGAACACTATGCAGCCATAAAAAATGATGAGTTCATGTCCTTTGTAGGGACATAGATGAAATTGGAAATCATCATTCTCAGTAAACTATCGCAAGAACAAAAAACCAAACACTGCATATTCTTACTCATAGGTGGGAATTGAACAATGAGAACACATGGACACAGGAAGGGGAACATCACACTTCGGGGACTGTTGTGGGGTGGGGGGAGGGGGGAGGGATAGCATTGGGAGATATACCTAATGCTAGATGACGAGTTGGTGGGTGCAGCGCACCAGCATGGCACATGTATACATATGTAACTTACCTGCACGTTGCACACATGTACCATAGAGCCTAAAGTATAATAATAATAATAATAATAATAATAATAAAAGAAAAAAATTATTAAAAAAAAAAAAAAAAGAGAAACAAAACCCTAATTCAACTATCCAAAAAAGTTTTGATTATTTTACCTGGAGATAAGAGGTTGGTTTAACTTATGTCATAATGATAAAAATACATGCATATATCATAAAATAGAAAATGTACACATGCTACATAATAAAAGAGCACATTGCATTTCCAAATCATAAAAAATATATATATATAAAATCTAATATATATTATATATAATATATAAAATCTAATACATATTATACATAATATATAAAATCTAATATATATTATATATAACATATAATCATATATATGTGATTATATATATTATATAATATATCACATATGATTATATATAATCATATGTAACATAAATCATATATAACATGATTATATAAATCATATATAACATGATTTATTTACTCATATAATGTATATGGGTATATATAATCATATAATTATACTGTAATTATAATCATAATGTTATACCATAATATATATTATTATATATGTAACATAATATAGTATAGTTAAATTATTATAATATATCTTAGAAAGCATTCCATGTGGGTCCATAAATATCTTTATTGTTGTACAGATGTTATGCCCACTAACAATTATTGATATGATTGATCTCAGTGCTCTCACATTGTTCTAATTACAGCATGTATAATATTTACCCTGTTTCTCTATATGATGTATAAGTATCTCACATTCTACAATTATTTTTTATATTTTGGAAGCCTCATATTTTGTTTCACTGATAACCTTATTTATACCTTTGATGTTCTTCATTTGGCATAAACAAGAAAGCTCATCTGTTATCTATTCAACAATCGTTGGTCATAGTCTACTTTTCTCCTTCTCCATTCTGCTCCAATTTTTAGTTGCATTCTTTCCACTTTGTCAGAACATATTCTGTTTACATACTATTTCTCCACCATGTCTTCACTTGTAAGTGTCTCATAATTACCTGAAGTGATAGAGCATCATTTCTAGGTACTTTGTATTAAAGATGGATCTTTATTATAACCTCACAGCCTCTCTCTGTCCCTCTCCCTGCCTTTCCCTTTTTCTCTTGGTATTTGTGCATGAAATATATATTAAACAAAGTACAGCTGCACAATTAAAAAGAAAAAAAAGAAACAAAATATGGGATAAATGGAAAAGAAAGAGCAACGTAGAACATCTAGAATTAACCTTATCAATAATTATATTAAATGCAATGGTCAAAACTATGATTAAAAGGCAGATATCATCACATTGGATACAAAGCAAAACTTTAAATAAGCACACTTTGAATAAAAAGGCATGGGCAGGTTTAAAATAAGTAGGTGCCGGGCACAGTGGCTCAAGCCTGTAATCCCAGCACTTTGGGAGGCCAAGGTGGGTGTATGACCTGAGGTAGGAGTTTGAGACCAGCCTGACCAACATGGTGAAATCCCATGTCTACTAAAAATTCAAAATTAGCTGGGCATGATAATGCGTGTGTGTAGTCCCAGCTACTCAGGAGGCTGAGGCAGGAGAATCATTTGAACCTGGGAGGCAGAGGTTGCAGTGAGCCAAGATCACACCACTGCACTCCAGCCTGGGCAACAGAGCAAGACTCCATCTTAAATAAATAAATAAATAAATAAATAAATAAAATAAGTGATGACACAGTACAGGCAACAAAAGAAAAAAAAACAAATTGGACTGCATGAAAATTTAACATTTTGTACATTGAAAGACACTATCAATAGTAAAAAAGCAACCCCACAGAATGGAAGGAATTATTTTCAAATCATACATCTGATAAGGGATTAATATCCAGAATATATAGAGAACTAAAATGAAGAAAAAAAATTCAAAAATGAGCAAAGGACTTGAATAGACATTTCTCCAAAGAAGATCTACAAATGATCTACAAGCATGTAAAAAGATACTCAACATCACTTATCTTTAGGGAAATGCAAATCAAAACTACAATGAGATACCGCCTCACACCCATTAGGATGGCTACTTTCAAAACAAAACAAAAAACCACACACATATAGAAAATAACAAGTGTTGGTGAGGTTGTGGAGAAACTGGAACTCTTTTGCAATGTTGGTGGGAATGTAAAATGGTGCAGCCAGTACAGACAGCGGTATGACAGTTCCTCAAAAAATTAAGCAATGAATTTCAGCAATGAATGGGTACTTCTGGGTAATACCCCCCCAAATAGCAAGATTGCAAAGAGATATTTATACACCCATGTTTATAGCAGCTGCAATGTGGAAGCAATAGTATCCATCAAAAATGAATGGAAAAGCAAAATGTGATATATTGATACAATGGAATATTACTCAGCCTTAACAAGGAAGGAAATTCTGCAGTATACTGCAACATGGATGAACCTTAAGGACATTATGCTAAGTGAAATAAACCAGTTACAGAAAGACAAATACTGTATGATTCAACTTATATGAAGTACATAGAATAGTGAAAATCATAGAGATGGGAAGTAGAGTGGTGGTTGCCAGGGGATGGCAAGGGTTGGGGGTGGAGGGATCAGGAGTGTTTAATTGGTATATAGTTTCAGTTCCGCAAGATGAAAAGTGTTATGGAGATGGATGTCGGTGATGGTTGTACAACATTATGAGTGTATTTACACTGAACTGTACACTTAAAAATGGTTAAAATGGTAAATGTTATGTGTATTTTACCAAAATTTAAAAATTGGGGGAAAATAGATGAAAACAGACACTAATCCATTCCCCATCTAACACTAATGTAATCTCTCCCCCTAACACTAATCACAAAAATCTGCAGTGGCTATATGAATGTCAGCAGAGTGGATTTAGCAATAATAATTATTACCAGGGATAAAGAGGGATATTTCATGATAATAAATGAGTCAGTTTATCAGAACAACAATCCTACATTTAGCTGACCCCGACAAATTTTTGTTTCATTTATATTAAAGCTTTTATACTTTGATTCTAATTTAACATAATGGAAAGGATAGATTAACCCACAAATACAGGTAAAGATCACAATACCCTTCTCATTAATTGATTAAACAAGTACAATATTTAGGACTATTCTACCCAACAAGATCAGAATTCACATTTTTTTAGGTGCATACCTTCAACATTCAATAGCATATACCACAGAAGAGGCTATAAAATGTTTCAGTAAATTTACAGGGATTGAAGTCATGCAAAGTATGTCCTCTAACAACAGTGGAATTACATTGGAAATCAATAACAGACAGATACCTGGAAAGCCCTTCAAATATTTGGAAATTAAACAACAGACTTTCGAATAATCTATGGGCCAAAAAAAGAAAGCAAAAGAGAAATTAAAAAATATTTTGAGCTGAATAAAAAAGATATACACAACACATCAAAATAGGTATCAAAAAAGATACACAACATATCAAAATAGGTGAGATGAAGCTAAAGCAGTATACAGAGGAAAATGCATAGCTTTAAGTGCTTATTTAGAAAAGAAGAAAAGTTAGAAATCAATGACCTAAGCGTACACCCTAAAAAACTCAATAAAAAGAGCAAAGTAACAAAAGGACGTGACAAAGATCCGAGAAGAAATCAATAAAATAGAAGACAGGAAAACAATAGAGAAAAATCAATAAAATTTAAACCAGAGTTATGAAAAAATCAATAATACTCATAAAATTCTTTTCCTTTTTTTTTCTTTTTTACCGGAGGATATCATCCTCTACTGGTACAAATAAGATGAGGGGGAAAAAGATTTTCAATTACATGATGTCATTCTCAAATTATGGGCAACATTCTAACTAGACTGATTAATAAAAAGAGAAGACACAAGTTATCAGTATCAGGGACATCACTACTGATCCTATAGACACTAAAATAAAAAGAGAATATTATGAACAGCCTTATGGCAATAAATTTCACAACTTAGATTAAATAGACATTTTTATTTATTTATTTATTTATTTTGAGACAGAGTCTCGCTCTGTTGCCCAGGCTGGAGTGCAGTGGCACAATCTCGGCTCACTGCAAGCTCTACCTCCCAGGTTCACGGCATTCTCCTGCCTCAGCCTCCTGATTAGCTGGGACTACAGGCATCCGCCACCACACCCAGCTAATTTTTTGTATTTTTTTAGTAGAGACGGGGTTTCACCACGTTAGCCAGGATGGTCTCAATCTCCTGACCTTGTGATCCACCCGCCTTGGCCTCGCAAAGTGCTGGGATTATAGGCATGAGCCACCACGCCCGGCCAATGGACATTATTTCTTGAAAAATACAAACTGCCAAACTGGCTTAGGAAAAAATATAACATTTAAATAGCTTTATACATCTTAAAGCAATGATTCTTTAGTATGTATCAGAATCATCCGGAGTTTGCCCAGTTCCAGAATTCGATTTTGTTAGTCTGGGGTAGGGCGTAAAAGTTTTTGGATGTGCACAGTGGCTCACGCCTGTAATCCCAGCACTTTGGGAGGCCGCAGTGGGTGGATCACCTGAAGTCAGGAGTTCAAGACCAGCCTGGCCAAGATGGTAAAACCCTATCTCTACAAAAAAATACAAAAATTAGCCAGGCGTGGTGGTGGTGCTTGTCTGTAATCCCAGCTACTTGGGAGGCTGAGGCAGGAGAATCACTTGAACTCAGGAGGCACAGGTTGCCATGAGCCAAGATCACGCCACTGCACTCCAGCCTGGGCGTCAGAGTGAGACTTCGTCTCAAAAAAAAAAAAAGTTTTTAATAAGTTCCAGATGATATTATGCTGCTGGCTTATTTGCCACATTTTGAGAATTAGTGTCTTTTTTTCCTATTCATTTAATGTTTATATTTTTACTTTTGTTGTTTCTAAGGTTTTTTTCCTCCGGCTTTGTTGAGGTATAATTGGCAAATAAAAATTGTATATATTTAAGGTGATACATACAACATGATGTCTTCACATATGTATACATTGTGAAATAATTGCTACAATCAAGCTAATCATCATATCTATCACTTCACACATAGATGCCATTGTATGTGGTGGTGAGAACATTTAAAGTCTACTCTCTTAACAAATTTCAAGCATATAATATAGCATTATTAACTTCAGTCACCATTGCCATACATTAGATCACCAAAACTTGTTCATCTTATATAACTGAAACTTATTACTTCTTGAGCAACATCTCTCTTAGCCCCTGGCAACCACCGTTCTACTCTATGCTTCTATAAGTTTGACTTTCTTAGATTTTTCATGTAAGGGAAATCATGCAGTGTTTGTATTTCTGTGCCTGTCTTATTTAACCTACCATAATGTCCTCCAAGTTCATTCATGCTGTCACAAATAACAAGATATCCTGCTTTTTAAAGGCTGAATAATATATGCCATTGTGTATGCATGGAACACATGGAAATGTTGACTACATACCACATCTTCATTATCCATTCACTGGTCAATGGACAATTAGGTTTATTTTACCTCTTGGCTATTGTGAATAGGGCTGCAAGAAATACAGAAGTGAGGATAGTAGTGGAATTGCTGTATCACACGGGAGTACTACTTTTAATTTTTTGAAGAACCTCCATACTGTTGTTCATAATGCATTTGTTTTTTTTGTTTTGTTTTGTTGTGTTTTTTATGGAATCTCGCTCTATTGCCTAGGCTGGAATGCAGTGTGGCATGATCTCAGCTCACTGCAACTTCTGCCTTCCAAGCTCAAGTGATTCTCCTGTCTCAGCCTCCCAAGTAGCTGGGATTACAGGTACCCACCACCACGCCCGGCTAATTTTTGCTTTTTTCATAGAGACGGGGTTTCACCATGTTGGCCAGGCTGGTCTCGAACTCCCAACCTCAGGTAATCCACCCGCCCTGGCCTCCCAAAGTGCTGGGATTACAGGTGTGAGCCACCGCACCCGGCCTGTTGTTCATAATGGCTGTACCAATGTTCAATCCCACGAACAGTGTACAAGAGTTTCCTCTCTGTGTGCCTGCTCCCCAAAGAAATGAGTGCAACTGGGAAAATTATTTTTAAAAATCAACCATTTAAAGTTTCTGGAAATTGTTCTAAGAGCCTGTGGCAAATGAAGAAATATTTGTTCAAGAAAATCAATGAAAACGTTGTAAAAACAGTAAAAGTCTGTGTCATTTGAACCACAACTTCTTCCTACCCTCAACCCTCCCAGCTTAGCATGATGGAAACTCGACTCCAGGCGTGAGCAGCCAAGAGCGTGGGGCTCCTTCTCCTCCAGCTAACAGTCGATGGCTACAGAACCTTTCAAGGAGTGGCAGTCCACAGCATTTATTGCCCCCCAAACCCAGCTACATGTTGCAGAGGCTAAATTCCAGGCAAGTGTGGTCAAGAGGTTTGGGGCTCCATTTTTCCACCCAGATCCCCACAATAGAGTGGAGGCTGTACTTGTGGCATGAAACACTGCGAATACTAGGCCCTGGTCACCCTCACTCCAGCCAGTTCACAGTTTCAATGTCAGGGGAAGGAAGCTGGGAAGACCAGAGGCTACCAATCTCATCCCCTATCCTGCTCCTAAAGCAGAGGGGTCACTCAGAAGTGGGCTACTGTCTCTGCCCCCAGGCTGATATTTTGCCACGGTAAGAGGCAAACCATGAGAACAGAGATCTCTGAAGCCCTCCCTAAAGGAACTGACTTTATTTTAAACAAACTATAGGGAAGTCCATGCCTAAGTCACAAACCATGGAGGTTTCGGTGGTAAGCAATTAAGGATATTAGTAGCTTCATGTGAACCACAAGCTAAACTATAGGTCAGCTAGTTTACCAGAGAGAACCAAAGAAAGAGGACATTAAAAGGAGGCTTCCTGCTCACGCCTGTAATCCCAGCACTTTGAGAGGCCAAGGTGAGCAGGTTGCCTGAGCTCAGGAGTTCGAGACCAGCCTGGGCAACATGGTGAAACCCCATCTCTACTAAAATACAAAAGAAATTAGCCAGACATGGCAGCGTGCACCTATAGTCACAGCTACTCAGGAGGCTGAGGCAGGAGAATTGCTTGAACCCGGGAGGCAGAGGTTGCAGAGAGCCGAGATCACACCACTGCACTCCAGCCTGGGCAACAGAGCAAAAAAAAAAAAAAGGGGGCTTCCTGGGATAAAAAACTAACCTTAAACACTAGACTTGTAAACTACATAAACCACTTTTACAAAAGGGCCCCAGACTTGTAAACTACATAAACCACTTTTACAAAAGGGCCCCAGTGTAACAGGATGAGACTATGAAGCAATTTCTGTCTCAGAGCATTGTTGAAACATTTGAGCAGTCAGCTAGCAATAATTGGAGCTTAAAGACGGGTGTGATCAGGGAAAGAGACTAAGAAAGCCCCCCTGGAACCACTGTCATGACAGAGTGACTGTGTACAGGCCCAAGGTTTGCACATTTCAAGGGGCAACAACTCCACTAAAATAGTCCATCTGATCACTAAACAAATCAGCCCAGGGGGAGGGAGTCAGTGTCTATATTACCTAACTATTCCTAAAAATGTCCCATTTTTTAAAAAATTACAATACATGAAAAGAAACAGGAAAATGTAACTCATAGGCAGGAAAAAAAACAACATAAACAACAAAAACCATCTGTGAGATAGCTCAGATGTCAGATTTAACAAAGATTCCAAGACAGCCATGTTAAATACATTCAAAGAAGTAAAGGAAATCATGCTGATAGAAGTATGATGAAAATATGTCATTATATAAAAAATATCAGTGGAGAGATAAAAATTATTTTAAAAAACCAAATATTTTCATCTGGAGCTGAAAAGTACAAAAACTGAAATAAAAAATTAAATGGGCTTAAACAGTGGATTTGGACTGGCAGAAGAAAAAATAACAAATGTGACAGTAGATCAATAGCAGTGATACAACCAGCAGAACAGAGAGAAAAGAAGAAAAATGAATAGAGCCTTAGAGACCTGTGGGATGTAATCAAGCACACAAACATGCATACTGTAGAATCAGGAGGAGACAGAGAGAGAGAGAGAGGAGAAAAAAAATCTAGGAAATAATGGCTGAAATCATCCCAAATTTGATGAAAAGCATTCATCTGCACAGTCAAGAGCTTAACAAATAACAAGTAGGATCAACACAAAGAGATACACACAGAGATGCATTGTAGTAAACATGCTGAAGATATAGAAAAAATCTTAAAAACAGCAAGAGAAAAACAATTTGACATGAATAAGGGAACCACAGCAGGATTTACCACTGACTTCTCCTGAGAAACAATGGTAGCCAAAGTCAGTGGGGTAACATATTCAAAGTGCTGAAACCAAGAATTATTTTTCTTTTCTTTTTTCTCTTTTTTTTTTTTTTTTTTTTTGAGACGTGGTTTCACTTTGCTGCCCAGGCTGGAGTACAGTAGCATGATCATAGCTCACTATAGTCTTAAACTCCTGGACTCATGGGATCCTCCCCCCGCCTCAGCTTCCCAAGTAGCTGAGACTACCAGCACACCATCATGCCTGGCTAATTTTTTTTTTTCTGAGACAGGGTCTTGTTATGTTACCCAGGCTCATCTTAAACTCCTGAACTCAAGTGATCCTTCTGCCTTGGCCTCCCAAAGTGCTGGAATTACAGACATGAGCCACCAAGCCTGGCCAAGCCAACCAAGAATTCTATATCCAGCAAAACTACCCTTCAAAACATGAAAAATAAATTAAGACTTTTCCAGGCAAAAACAGAGAATTCATTGCTAGCAGATCTGCCCTACAAGAAACAGTAAAGAGAGTCCTTCAGGCTGAAATGAATGGACACTAGATAACTTAAATCCACCTGAAGAAATAAAGACCACTGGAAAATATAATTACATGGATGTATACACAGTATAAATGTATTCTTTGCTGCTCATTTTTCTCCTGACTTAAAAGACAACTGCTTAAACGAATAATTTAAAACCTATGTGTTTTATCCCTTTTAATACTATTGTAAATGCATTTTTTCTTTCTTTTTTTTTAAATTATACTTTTAGTTCTGAGTTACATGTTCAGAACATGCAGTTTTGTTACATAGGTATACACATGCCATGGTGGTTTCCTGCACCCATCAACCCATCACCTACATTGGGTATTTCTCCTAATGTTACCCCTCCCCTAGCTCTCCACTCCCCCAACAGGCCCCAGTGTGTGATATTCCCCTCCCTGTGTCCATGTGTTCTCATTGTTCACCTCCCACTTATGAGTGAGAACATGCGGTGTTTGGTTTTCTGATCTTGTGTTAGTTTGCTGAGAATGATGGTTTCCTGATTCATCCATGTCCCTGCAAAGGACATGAACTCATCCTTTTTTGTGGCTGCATAGTATTCCATGGTATATATGTGCCATATTTTCTTAATCTAGTCTGTCATTGATGGACATTCGGGTTGGTTCCAAGTCTTTACTATTGTGAATATTGCCACAATAAACATACATGTACATGTGCCTTTATCATAGAATGATTTATAATCCTTTGGGTATATGCCCAGTAATGGGATTGCTGGGTCAAATGGTATTTCTAGTTCCAGATCCTTGAGGAATTGCCACACTGTCTTCCACAATGGTTGAACTAATTTACACTCCCACTAACAGTGTAAAAGCATTCCTGTTTTTCCACAACCTCTCCAGCATCTGTTGTTTCCTGACTTTTTAAGAATTTTTTCTTAATTTTATTTTCAGAGAGTTTGTTGTTAGTATACAGACATACAAACGATTTTTTATATTGAACTTGTCTCCTGCAACCTTAAAGAACTCTTGTATTCATTCTGATAGCTTTTTAGTGGATTCCTTCGTGTTTTATACATAGAAGATTATGTCATTTGTAAATAGAGATAGTTTTACTTCTTCCTTTCCAATCTGGAAGTCTTGTAATTCTTTTTCTTCTCCAATTTCTCTGGCCAGAACCTCCAGTATGGTGTTAAATAGAGGTGGCAAAAGCAGGGAGGCCAAGGTGGGCGGATCATGAGGGCAGGAGATCGAGACCATCCTGGCTAACACGGTGAAACCCTGTCTCTACTAAAGATACAAAAAACTAGCCGGGCATGGGTGCGGGCACCTGTAGTCCCAGCTACTTGGGAGGCTGAGGCCGGAGAATGGCATGAATTCAGGAGGCAGAGCTTACAGTTAGCTGAGATTGCGCCACTGCACTACAACCTGGGTGAGAGAGCGAGACTCCATCTAAAAAAAAAAAAAAAGAAGAAGAAGAAGTGGCAAAAGCAGACATCTTTCTCTTTTTCCTGATCTTGGGAGGGAAAACATTCAGTCTTTCACTATTAAGTAGGATGTTAGCTGTGGGTTTTTCATAAATGTCTGGTTTCAGGTTGAGGAAGTTTTCTTCTGTTCCTAGTTTGATGGACATTTTTTATCATGAATGATAACTTCCTGAGACCAAACTGAAAAATATGTAAATGAAGGATATTGGTAACTAGATCAGATTGGTGAATTATATCTCTTGTTGAACTGATAAGATAGCCAGAATGCTTTCTGTCATAGAGGCAAGTTGAGGCATCCCTGGATGCATTAGTATGTTAATATCAAGGACAGAACCATAGTACATATGTTCATCTCCACTGAAATTTGTTTGTCCCCATCTCCTTAAACCACACCCCTGCCCCATTGAATCTAGGAAGTCATAGAATTTACAAATAAATGAGAAGTTCCTAATAAAGAACTAGTGTCAGACACTCTTTTATCCTTGGACTCAAGTGGGTGATCATAAACTTCAGAAATACTTAATTGTATGTCATTAATTGTAAATTAAAACATCAACTGCAGAAATTGCAAATTAAAACAACAAAGAGATATCACTACATACCTATTAGGCAAAAATTCAAAACACCAATAACATTACGTCTGCCAAGGATGTGGAATAATAGAAACTCTCATTCATGGCTGGTGGCAATGCAAAATGGTACAGCCACTCTGGAAGACAATTTGGTAGTTTCTTATAAACTATACTCTTACCACATCGCCCATCAATCAAGTGTCTTGGGATTTACACAAAGTAGTTGAAAACTTATGTCCACACTAAGACCTGTACACAGATGTTAGCAGCTGCTTTATTCATAAGTGTTAGACCTTGGAAGCAACCAAGATGTCCTTCAGTAGGTCAATGGGCGAATAACAGTGGTACATCCAGACAATGAAATACTATTCAGCCCTAGAAAGAAATGTGCTATTGCCCATGAAAAGGCATGAAAGAATCTTAAATACATATCACTAAATGGAAGAAACCAATCTGAAAGGGCTATGTACTGTATGTTTTCAACCCTATAACATTCTGGAAAAGGCAGAACTATGGAGATAGTGAAAAGATTAGGGGTTGCCAAAGGTTAATGGGGAGGGAGGGAGGGATGAATAGGCAGAGAACAGAGGATTTTTAGGGCAGTGAAACTGCTCTATAGCATACTGTAATGATGGATCCACGTCAGTATACACTTGTCTAAACCTGTAGAACATAAAACACTGAGAGTGAACCCTAATGCAAACTATAAATTCTGGTTGATTATGATGTGTAGGTTAATCAACTGTATTAATTTTACCACTCCGGTGGGAGATGTGAATAATAGGGGAGGCCAGGCAAGTGTGAAGGTAGCACAGGGTACGTGGGAAATCTCAGTGCCTTCCTCTTTTTTCTTTCTTTCTTTTCTTTTTTTTTGAGACGGAGTTTTGCTCTTGTTGCCCAGGCTGGAGTGCAATGGCGTGAACTCGGCCTACTGCAACCTCCGCCTCCCAGGTTCAAGCAATTCTCCTGCGTCAGCTTCCAGAGTCGTTGGGATTACAGAATTCTGCTACCACGCCCAGCTAATTTTTGCATTTGTAGTAGAGACGGGGTTTCGCCATGTTGGCCATGCTGGTTTCAAACTCCTAACCTCGGGTGGCCTCGGCCTCCCAAAGTGCTGGGATTACAGGCGTGAGCCACCGCTCTGGGCCTCGGTGCCTTCCTCTTAATTTTGCTGTGTGTAAACCTAAAACTGCTGTAAAAAATGAAGTCTACTTTTTTTCAAGTTAATTGAATGAAAAATCAGTCAGTAACAGAATGACCTCAAAACCAACAAAGAAATTGCAGTGCAGAGTATTTGAATCTGACGTCTAACAGAAACACTATAAAAAGGAAAGAATTACTACTATCCATGAGAATGTTTGGGCTTTTTCAAAATGACAATGTTTTAAAGGACGTAGTTCAACATACATCGTTAGCTTATTAATATTTCTATGCCATTTTAGGTTAATATGCAAACTCAGTGTGTAATATTTTAAGAATTCTAATGCTAAATACTGAGCCATCTGTAAATCTAAGCTGCTTTCTATGTCACTACCAAAAATCTACTCTGGTACTTTTTGCTGTAATATATTTGTAATTAATTTTCCCTTCACATGTATAATCTACTCCATTAAACCTAAGCTGTGAGGCACATTATTTTCTAATATCCTTCCAAGAGATCTGGAGGAAGGTACTAGAGTGGCGAAGCGTTCTGCCCTGGCACCCAATCGCCAGCAGCGTGACCTTGGGCACTTTTTCTGTCTCAGCATCCTGAACTGTAAATAGATTAAATCAACAGTCTTATCCCATAGGATTTTTGAAAAACGATTAAATTAATTAATAATTAAAAGCTCTTAGAACAGTGTTGGGTACAGAGTAAGCACCTATTAATATTTATTGATATTATTAACACAATTTTGACACTTCTTAAAAGCGAGTTTGGCTTGTGTAATTATTCTTTTTACCCTCTGGTATAAAATGTTTACCCCTGATGTGGCTGACCCCTATGTGAATAGATACCCCACCTTCTCTTTGTCTACTCTCTGCCTATTTTGAAACACATTGCGCCATCAGCAGTAAAGGAAATAACTTCACAGAGCATTAGCAGCTACTTGAACATTCCAGGCGTGATCTCAGCTGAAAACACTGGCACATGTGGTCCCCCAGCCCAGGATTCCCTTCCCTCCCCTTTCTTTTTCTTTTCTTTTGTTTTTTGTTTCGTTTTGGTTTTTTGAGACGGAGTCTTGCTCTGTCACCCAGGCTGGAGTGCAGTGGTGCAATCTTGGTTCACTGCAACCTCTGCCTCCTGGGTTCAAGTGATTCTCCTGCCTCAGCCTCCCAAGGAGCTGAGATTACAGGCACCCACCACCACGCCTGGCTAATTTTTGCATTTTTAGTAGAGACAGGGTTTTGCCATGTTGGCCAGGATGGTCTCAAACTCCTGACCTCACGTGATCCACCCACCTTAGCCTCCCAAAATGCTGGGATTACTAGAGTGAGCCACCACGCCCAGCCTCTTTCCTCTCCTTTCCACATGACTCCTTCCCTCCCTCCACTCAACTCTCTGCTCAAAAATTGTCTTCTAAGAGTGACCTGTCCTAGTCCCCCAATTCTCTTTTATACTGTCAATCAGCACCTATGATTATATTTTTGCTTGTTCTAGTTTCTTCACTAGAATGTAAGTTTCCAAAGGACAGGACTGTATCTCATTCACTCTCTCTCTTCTGTTTCCAGAACCCACTGTAATTAGACTAGACTTCCTTGGCCTCCCTATGGAAAAGAGCACCCCCTTCCTGGTCTCCCTTATTTTGCTTTGATTTTCTTTACAGTATGCATTATGATATTGTTTAATTATTTGTTTTTCATGTCCCTAAAACATAAACCTCATGTCTCCAGTTCCTAAAAGACCTGGCTTCAATTAGACACTTAATATTTTATTTTCGTCTATTTTTATTAATTTTTTTATTTTTTCTTTTTATGTGTACATAGTAGATGGACATATTTATGGGGATATATGAGATATTTTGATACAGGCATGCAGTGTATAATAATCACATCAGAGTAAGTGGAGTATCCATCACCTCAAGCATTTATCATTTCTTTGTATTAATAAATATTTTAATGAATAAAGAGTATCTGGTATAAATAGGCCCTCAGCAAATATCCCAAGTGAATACATTTTCCAGAAGATGTAATGGAAAGACTAAACGAAGGCTATATTTCCCATGGTCAATCAAAACATAATAAAATTTTTATTTAAAAAATTCCATTATATCTTACATAAGACAAATTAGTTCTGTTATAAAGCCATGATTGCTAAGCTCAGATAGGCCCTCAACAGCTCAGAAATTCTACTATGTTGTCAACTTATTTTCTCATTTTCCATGACAATTATTCCAAATCTTCTCTCCTCTTCATCCAGCCCCTCCTTTTCCTACACTCCCAGTAGATAAATCCATATATCAGTAATCTATTTCTGTATAACAAAGTACTCCAAAACTTAGTGGCTTAAAACATTAAAAGCATTTATTATCTCACAGTTTCTGTTGCTCAGGAATCCAGGCATAAATTAGCTGGATGCCTTTGGCTCAAGATCTCTCATCAGGTTTCAGTGAAGCTGTCAGTGAGGTCTGTGGTCTCATCTGAAGGCTCAACTGGGGTAGGATCCTCTTCCAAGCTTACTCACATGGTTGTTGGTAGTGTTCAGTTCCTTGTAAGTGGTCACTTAGAGGCTTCCCTTAGTTTCTTGCCTTGTGAGCCTTTATTTAGGATTGCACATGACATGAAAGCTGGCTTTCCTCCAGGTGCACATGCACACAAGAAAGTCCAAGCCAGAGGCCACTGTCCTTAGGTTCTCTAATAGCAGAAGTGGCATCTCATCACTCCGCCATGTTGTATTTGTTAGAAGCCAGTCACTAAGGCCAGACCACACTTAAAGGAGAGGATTCCACAGGGAATGAACAACAGGAGACAGGGAGTCTTGTGAGATCTTAGAGTCTGCCTAGTGCACACCATTTCCAATTTTACAGAGAAAATAAAGGCCATGGCATTAGAACTTTCTCATCTTCTGCTCATTCATCTGCACCACCCTGTCGTCCTTTTCTGCTGTAGCAGTGGAGATGTGATTCTTCCACCTGTGCTTTGGTTCCCATTTCGATCCTTTTTCTCAGATTATTGAGAGCCAGTCTGAGAGGGGTAAATTGATTATTACCACTTTGTTGCACAGTCAACCTCTCAACTCAACTGCATCATTCCCAGCAGCCTTTCAGTGGACTCAAGACTCTTCCCACAGAAGCAAACCAGCAAAAACACAAACAAAACAAAACAAAACCTCCACTTCCCTTCTCTTTGCAATATATATCATTTTATTTATCTCCTTTATTTATTTTTCCAAATACCCTCCCTCCTCAAAAGAAAAAAAAGCTGTCTGTTGTCACTTGTCAGTCCACTCCAAGATAGCTTTTGGCAGAATTACTTGACTAACTGTTGCTGGTGTTACCGGTGACTTCATGAAACTCAATGAACCTTTTTTAGTCCCTGTGTTCTCTTAATTTTGAATGCTGGTGACTGCCCCATCCTTTCTGAAACCCTCTCTTCCCTTACTTTCTGAGACAATGCTCTCCTGGTTCAATTCCTGTTTCTGTAGCTGCCCCTTCTCTAGTGCTTGTGCGGAATTACCTTCTCCTATTCATCCCTTTGATGTTAGAGCTCCTCGGGGCTTCGTCCTAAGATTTCCCTTCTCACTCTGATTTTCTCTTTTTTGGTGACCTTACCCAAGTCCTTGTTTCAACTACCATCTCAACGCATATGACTCACCAACTGACTTCTTTAGCCCAGAATTGTGTACATATTGACCCCTTTGACATTTCTTCTTGATGTCTCAAAGGTACTTCAAACTCAGTATGTTTAAAACTGAACTCATTATTTTCACCCCAGACCTGTTTTTTTTTTTTCTCGTGTTCTCTAGTGTATTTGTTTCCTAGGGCTTACTGTAACAAATTACCACAAACTCAGTGGCTTAAAACAACAGAAATATATTCTCTCACAGCTCTAGAGACAGGAAGTCTGAAACCAAGTTTCAAGAGTTGGCCTCCTTCCAAAGGCCAGACCGAAGGGAGGATCCTTCCTTGGTTCTTCCAACTTCTGGTGGCTCCACTGGTTCTTGTCTGGCAGCCACATAACTTCAATCTGTTTCTCCATCTTCGTGTGGCTTTGTCTTCTCCTCTTGTGTTCCAAATCTCCCTCTGCGTTTCTCTTAGAAGGACCCAGAATAACCCAGGATGATCTCATCTCAAAATCCTTAATTACATCTGCAAAGACCCCTTTTTTAAAATAAGGCCATACTCACAGGTTCTGGATGGACATATCTCTTGGGAGGCCACCGTTCAACCCAGCTCCATGAATGTCACCTTTATCCCGTTGTTCAGGCCACAGGAACCTCATAACTGTGTTCCTGCTATCTTTTCACTTGTTTCCAGTATCCAAAGCATCCACAAGTTATTTTAATTCCTCAACATCTCAGGTATCTGTCCACTTCTCCCTCTTTACCACTACCTTACTCAAGCTATCATCACCTTTCACCTAGAGTCTGTAACAGCCTCCTGTCTGTCCACAGCCACTCCTGCATCCTACTGTCCATTCTGCGCACCGTAGACTTGTTTCAAAATACAAATCTAATCATGCTGCCCCACTCTGCCTTATCTCCACGTGTTCACTGTTCTTAGGAAACAGACAAGTGTAACACAGTCTATATTAAAATCAAAATGAAATGAGGATAAGCTGGAAACAGAAGCTTTTGGGATGGTAATACATAGCAGGCAGGGACATACTTGGTAAAATAAGAAGAATCCCTATAAGAATGGATGACTTTGAACTTGACCTGCAACAATTTAATATGATGACCTTCCTAGGTCCCGTCTCTACTCTATAGAAAACAAAGCCACTGGGAATTGATGCTAAAAAGCATCTGTCTCCCTTCAACACTCATCATGCAGTGAATTTTGAGATGGCTGGGATCCCCTCAGAGTATTTCTGCCAGCAGCATTTAAACTTGTCAAGCCTTCTTTCCCCATCCTCATCTTTTCTTATAACTCTTCTGCTCTGGTACCTGAATGTGAGCTGTCCAATTGGTTTCAAAATGAACTGACTCCAAGTTACCTACTTTTATATTACTGTCACTACAAAGCTGTCCTTTCCAATTTATGTTCTAAAAATAGCTAAGTGGAGACCTTATAGGCCTGATGAAAGCAAACCTGTAGCATGAAAAAAATAAGATGTTCACCAATCAATCATAAACCACCCTCTGGGCACCTACGATGTATTCAGCACTGTGCCAATTGCACTCTCCTTTAGCAAGCGTTTTGGCCCCAAAACAGGGAGATGGAGTGCAAGGTGATTTTCACGAGTAAAATATTCCCTCCACAATTTCTGTTCTTAGGATAGGCTTGATTCTGTTGCCATAATGAACAGCCCTAAAACCTTGGTAGCTTAAAACAATAAAGGGTTATTTCCACTCTTGCTACTTATCCAGCAGGTTGGCTGGGACTTTCCATCATGCTTTCTTCCCTCCTAGACCAGCTGATGAAGCAGCCACTGTTGGGACATGCCTGGTCACTATGGTGGAGGGAGAAATGGCTCTTGAAGGGCTTGCACCAGTAATTAAATGCTCTGGCCAGGAAGTGAGATGCGTCTCTTCTGCCATTGGCCAGAATATGGCCCCACTTAACCATAAGAGGCCCAGAAAATGCATTCTATGATCTTCTCAGACAGAGAGAGCACTGGAAATATTTGCAAACAGCACTAAAGATGACCAAGTCTGCCCTCTGGTCACTAAATATTTGGACTACCCTTCTTCCCAGCAAGCAAAATATACTCACCACCCTCCCCAAGAGAAATAATCCAAAAGTTCCACCCAATGAGGGCATCAGACTTGAAGTCCCAGAGTGCTGGGTGGGGCATGAGCATCTCTACAGCAGGTCCAAGGAGGCACTCTCCATCCAGAGAGAGTATCTGTCCACTCTAAAATTACATCTGCAAAGACCCCCTTTTTTTTTTTTAATAAGGCCATACTCACAGGTTCTGGGTGGACATATCTCTTGGGAGGCCACCATTCAACCCAGCTCCATGAATGACACCTTTATCCCGTTGTTCAGGTCACAGGAACCTCATAACTGTGTTCGTGCTATCTTTTCACTTATTTCCAGTATCCAAAGCATCCACAAGTTATTTTAATTCCTCAACATCTCAGGTACCTGTCGACTTCTCCCTCTTTACCACTACCTTACTCAAGCTATCATCACCTTTCACCTAGAGTCTGTAACAGCCTCCTGTCTGTCCACAGCCACTCCTGCATCCTACTGTCCATTCTGCGCACTGTAGACTTGTTTCAAAATACAAAACTAAACTAAAAGCCAAATTATCTGCCCCACCTCCCAAGCTATTGCCCCACTCCCAATATATAAAAATGGGAACAGTTGTCGGTTCACCGCCATCAACACACCTTCAGAGAGGAGAAGGATGGAAGGCACTCAGACACTGACTCTATTTTCCCTTTTCTGTCGTATTTATTGCAGTGAACATTTACATAGTGTCATTTATCTGTCAAGAATGCCCGTAAGCACGGTACATATATTAATTGATTTAACCCTCGCTCTACAGCACTATGGGAAAGGTACTGTTGTAAACCCCATATTCAGATGAGAAAACTCCAACAACTTATTTGTGCAAGGACCCCAGCTAGTCCACGCTACAGCCGGGCTTCTGCCTGAAGCAGCCGAGCTCCAGAGTCTGCTGCTAACCATTATACCACACTACTTCTGCAGAATGGTTTCGTCTTTAGAGATTCATTTACAAGTAAAATTCCAAATTAGACTTGCAACTTAAAAGTGAAAAAATGTTTCTTATGAGAAGTACATTTGAATCTTGAAGGGAACAGACTGGTTCCTGGAGTTGCCAGCACCCACCTCTCAGTGTGCACTTGCAAACTCCCTAGTGGGTTGCTGTGTGCACCCAGGAAGAGCCTGTGGGACTGTCACACCTCTCAGAGTTGGGGTCCCACTCAAATGTGGGACGCTCCCAGGTGGCTGTGTCAGAAAAGCTCCAGGTAGAAAGGACTGCAGCTTTGCTCTACTGCCAGCCAAGGAAACCACCTGTGAAAAAGTACACACTCATGGGAGTGGAAAGGGAAATGGACTTTCTGAATCCAACACAGGCTGTGTTTTGAAGACCACTTCATGAGTCATTTATGATTTTATGGTTGTAATTTCCCACCACTTAGACCTAATAATTTTGTCTATTTAGACCCAAGGATCACCACAAACCCCATTCCTTATATTCATAAGTTCTTTGTTTTTATTCTTCTTTCGATATGTATTCCATCAACTAAAGCATGCATTTTAAGACACACCTATGAGTTCCTGACTCTAAGGTTTTTCCCTACAACAATCTGCAAATAATCATTTCACTATCTTTAACATCTTTAGTTTAGTTTTAATTATTTATTTATTTATTTATTTATTTATTTATTTTTGAGACAGGGTCTCGCTGTGTCACCCAGACTGGAGTGCAGTGGCTGAATCATAGCTCACTGCAGCCTTCACCTCCCAGGCCCAAGGGATCCTCCCACCTCAGCCTCGTAAGTAGCTGGGACTACAGGTGCATGCCACCACACCTAGCTAATTTTTTTTTTTTTCCCTTGCAGAGACGGGCATCTCACTATGTTGTCCAGGCTAGTCTCAAACTCCTGGGCTCAAGTAATCTACACACCTCCCAAAGTGCTAGGATAACAGGCATGAGCCACCATGCCCGGCCATCACCTTTAGTTTTCAAGCAAAGAAACAGACAACCTGAAATTTCCCATAGTAAGTGGACCTTATCCTGCCCTGATGCTTACAGAATTTGTCTTGCCCTGATTGCTTTATTCTGATTTGTTTTGTTATAGTAAGAGAATCCTTTTAGTGTATAATTTCCAGTCATCCTTCTATTTTATCTATAAATTTGGTTTTGTTACGCTTGTTTTGTTTTTCTCGGGAAAACCCACTGCGTGTGGTATCATTACTGTCGGTTTCCATCTCCAGCGCCAGATCACGGCTGCCCCCCTCAACCTCTGCCCCTAGTACTTGATGCGTTTCCCCCAGACCTCATCTCCATGGCAGCAGTACAGATTTGATTCCAACGGGCTTCTCAGGCAGTTTTTTTGTTTTCTTTTTTCGAGACTGTCACCCAGGCTGGAGTGCAGTGGCGCGATCTTGGCTCACTGTAAGCTCCGCCTCCCAGGTTCACGCCATTCTCCTGCCTAAGCCTCCTGAGTAGCTGGGACTACGGGCGCCCGCCACCACGTCTGGCTAATTTTTTGTATTTTTAGTAGAGACGAGGTTTCACCATGTTAGCCAGGATGGTCTCGATCTCCTGACCTCGTGATCTGCCCACCTTGGCCTCCCAAAGTGCTGGGATTACAGGTGTGAGCCACTGCACCCGGCCTAGGCAGTTTTCATTTTACAAAGATTTTTCCCTCAACGAATTCTCCAATATCTATTTTTCCTCTCTTTCTGTTGTTTAATGCTCTTGTCTTTGACCACTTGGGTCTCTTGTTTGAACTCTTGTTTCATAAAGATGTCCTCTTTAATTTCTTTGAGGGATTATAGAATTCATAACTAAAGGTTTCTTCAATTATGTGAGTCAATTCTTGTTCAGGTATATATTCTTTTTTTTTTTTTAGTTACTGATTAAAAAATGGTTTGTTTGTTTGTTTGTTTGTTTTTTGAGATGGAGTCTCACTCTGTCGCCCAGGCTGGAGTGCAATGGCGAGATCTCCGCCTCCCAGGTTCAAGTGATTCTCCTGCCTCAGCCTCTCAAGTAGCTGGGATTACAGGCACCCGCCACCACACCCACCTAATTTTTGTATTTTTAGTAGAGACAGGGTTTCACCATGTTGGCCAGGCTGATCTTGAACTCCTGGCCTCAAGTGATCCACATACCTCAGCCTCCCAAAGTGCTGGGATTACAGGTGTGAGCCACCACACCTGGCCTTATAAAAATGTTTTTGATCACCTGTAATCCCAGCACTTTGGGAGGCTGAGGTAGGCGGATCACTTGAATTGTGCCTTTGGTGTCGATATTAGATTAATGCTGGCCCCAAAGAACGAATTATGAAGTGTTTCCTCCACTTCTATTTTCTGGAATAAGATTGCGAGGAACTGGTATTACTTTTTCCTTAAATGTTTGATAGAAGTCATCAGTGAGATTTTAGACCATCTATGTGTGGTGCTTTCTTTCCTTTTTTACTTGCAGGTTATTGTTGATTCAATTTCGTTTATATATATACGGCTAATTAGGTTATCTCTTTCACCTTGTGTGAGTTTTGGTAGACTGTGTCTTTCCTGGACATCCACATGCACAAAAATGTACCTAGAAACAGATCTTATACCTTTCACAAAACATCTTTTAATTTAATTGTTTTTGAGATAGAGTCTCGCTCTGTTGCCAAGGCTAGAGTGCATCACCCTGATCACGGCTCACTGCAGTCTCTGCTGCCAGGGCTGAAGCAATCCTTCCACCTTAGGCTCCCAAGTATCTGGGACCACAGCAATGTGTCACATACCTGGCTAATTTTTAAATTATTTGTAGAGGGTGTCACTATGTTGCCCTGGCTGGTCTCAAACTCCTGGGTTCAATTGATTCTCCAGCCTCAGCTTCCCAAAGTGCTGGGATTACAGGCGTGAGCCACCTCTCCCAGCCCACAAAAATTAAATGGATCATAGCCCTAAATGTAAAACTATAAAACTTCTAGAAGAAGACATGGAAGAAAATATCTTTGACCTAGAATCTGGTGATGAGTTTTTTGTTACAACACCAAATTCATGTCATTGATATATATGTGCACACAGCTGTTGTCCAGAGGGGCAAGAAACAAGAGATTGAGGCCAGGCATAGTGGCTCATGCCTGTAATCTCAGCACTTTGGGTGGCAGAGGCGGGTGGATCACCTGAGATCAGGAGTTTGAGACCAGCTTGGCCAACATGACGAAACCCCATCTCTACAAAAAAATACAAAAATTAGCCAGGCATGGTGGCGGGTGCCTGTAATCCCAGTTACTGGGGAGGCTGAGGCAGGAAAATCGCTTGAACCTGGGATGCGGAGGTTGCAGTGAACTGAGATTGCACCTTTGCACTCCAGCCTGGGCGACAAGAGCAAGCAAGACTCCATCTCAAAAAAAAAAAAAAAGATTGAAGCACCCCTCGGAGCCCCTTCTGTCAGCTATAATTCCTTACTCTGTCTGCCCGCACATTCGATGAAGACAAATCTGAAAACTAAACAGAAATAAACCCTTAAGCTCCAGACCGTTTACATACCAAAAGCATGTTATTCAAAGCACTAGGCTATCAAATGGATGTCACATCCAATTTGTTTAAACAGACATAATATGTGAATAATGGTGGACAAATATATTGTTGGAGAAGTTTAGAGTCATAGCTTTCTTTTATCCTAAAGTCACAAAAGCTCAAGTTTAACTCTAGACAAACAAAACTGTGAATTGAAAAAAAAAAACTTTGGCCTTACTCAAGAGATTTTTCTGTTGAATTTCTTCCAATAGTCAGTAATGGATAGATTAAATCTTCAGAAAAATAAAAAAAGTTTGTGTGTTTAAAGCAAGATGATTTCTTTCTTTGTCAATATTTTTTATTTCAATAAGCTTTTGGGGTACAAGTAGTTTTTTGGTTACATGGATGAATTGCATAGTGGTGAATTGTGAGATTTTAGTCCATTCATCACACGAGTAGTGTACATTGTACCCAATATGTAGTTTTTAGTCTCCCACCTCCCTCCTATCCTCCCCATTCTTAGCCTCCAAAGTCCATTTTACCCCTCTGTGTGCTGTTTCATATCCATAGCTTAGCTCCTCCTTTTTTTTTTTTTTTTTTTTTTGAGACAGAGTCTTGCTCTGTTGCCCAGACTGGAGTGCAGTAGTGCACTCCCGGCTTACTGAAACCTCTACCTCCCAGGTTCAAGCAATTCTCTTGCCTCAGCCTCCTGAGTAGCTGGGATTACAGGTGTGTGCCACCACGCCCAACTAATTTTTGTATTTTTTTTAGCAGAGATGGGGCTTCACCATGTTGGCCAGCCTGGTCTCGAACTCCTGACCTCAAGTGATCCGCCCGCCTACCTTGGCCTCCCAAAGTGCTGGGATTACAGGCGTGAGCCACTGTGCCAGGCCTTAGCTCACACTTATAAGTGAGAATATATGATATTCAGTTTTCTGTTCCTGAGTTACTACACGTAGGACAATGGCCTCCAGCTCCATCTAAGTTGCTATAAAAGATGTTATTTTATTCCTTTTTATAGCTGAATAGTATTCCATAGTGTATGTATACCACATTTTCTTTATCCACTCATTGGTTGATGGGCACTTAGGTTGGTTCCATATCTTTGCAATGGTGAATTGGGTAAAACAAGATGATTTTTGTTAATAGAGTTGAATGTTCTCATGGAGAGCAGTTAGAAAACGGGTCAGGTGGCTGAGTGCAGTGGCTCACGCCTGTAATCCCAGAGATTTGGGCGGGAGGATTACTTGAGCCCAGGAGTTTGAGACCAGCCAAGGCAATATAGTGAGACCCCAGTTTCTGCAAAAAAAATTAAAAATTAGCAAGGCATGGTGGTGCATGACTGTGGTCCCAGCTACTTGGGAGGCTGAGGTAGGAGGATCGCTTCTTCCCGGGAGGTTGAGGCTACAATAAGCTATGATCATGCCACTGCACTCCAGCCTGGGCAACAGAGCGAGACCCTGTCTCAAAAAGAAGAATAAGAACAAGGAGGAGGAGAAGGAGGACTAAAGAGCAAAGTCTTTAAGGTTTTAATGGAAAATTCTTCACCTGGAATACTATTCCCAGTCTGATTATCTTTCAAAATTAAGGGCGGGATGACAGATGCAGTATATTCCAAGGAGTCAGCAAATATACTGCATTAGTGAAGAAAGACGCCAATGTGTGTATCAGTACATTGGTCTCAATAAACAGATTATATCCCCAATGGCCTGAGCTGGGACACAGGAGGAAGGAATTGCTGCTAAGGGTTTTACCTTGCAGGAGGGAGCAAAGTGGAAACTGATGAACTCTAAGTCTCAGTAGAATTTCACCATTCTATTGGATCATTGGTCCAACACAACTGAATCATCGATCCCAAGGAAACCCAGATCACCATTTACTTGGGTCACTCTCCTCCCTGCAGTGAGAGTTTGTCTGCACCATCTGGAAAGGTAAGATGTAGATGTGATGTAGTCTGCTGATGAGACTTCAACAGTTGTGCTTTCCAGACCACTGAAAACCCAAAGTATTATGGCAGAACCAGTACAGCAGTTTCCTCTTATCCACAGTTTCACTCTCTGGGATTTCAGTTACCCACAGTCAACTGCAGTTTGAAAATATGACATGGAAGATTCCAGAAATAAGTTTTAAAATGTGCACTCTTCTGAGTGGCATGATAAAATCTCACATTGCCATGCTTCATCTTGCCTGGACACAAAACAGCCATTAGTTCAGTGTAATCACACAGCCTACGCTACCTGCCAGTTAGTCACCTAGGAGCTGTCTGGGTTCTCAAACCAACTATCTCAGTATTGCCGTGTTTGTGTTCAGGTAGCCCTTATTTTACTAAATAATGGCCCTAAAGTACAAGAGGGGTGATGCTGGCATATTGTTATAATTGTTCTATTTTATTATGAGTTATTGTTATTAATATATTACTGCAACTAATTTATAAGTTAAACATTATCATAGGCATGTATGTGTAGGAAAAAGCATACTATCTGTAGGGTTTGATAATATCCACAATTTCAAGCATCCGTTGGGGGTCTTGGAACATCTCCCTTGCAGATAAGAGGAAACTACTGTACCTGGCACAAAAACCTTCTTTTGAAAATTAAACTAAACGCATGCTGTATTACTCTGTTCTCATGCTGCCAATAAAGACATACCAGAGACTGAGTAATTTATAAAGGAAAGAGGTTTAATTGACTCACAGTTCTGCAGGGCTGGGTAGGCCTCAGAAAACCTACAATCATGGCAGAAGGGGAAGCAAACATGTCCTTCTTCACATGGCAGCAGCAAGGAGAAGTGCAGAACAAAGTGGGGGAAAGCTCCTTAAAAAACCATCAGATCTCATGAGAATTCACTATCACAAGAACAGCAGCATGGGAGTAATTGCCCCTGTGATTCAGTTACCTCCCGCCGGGTACCTCCCACAACATATGGGGATTATGGGAACTATGATTCAAGATGAGATTTGCGTAGGGACACAGCCAAACCATATCACATGCACATCCCTGTACTTAGGTGAGTTCAGTTGTATCCAAAGCTATTCAAGGTGATTATTATTAGTACCATGCCCTCTGTGTTTGCTGGACCGAGTTCATGCTAGAATCCTCTTACTCAGCACAGAGCCAACTTCAGCATTGTCCTGCCTCAGCCACTTCCAATATTGCAAATAGAAATACCCTGAAGAGCCTTTCACAAGGCTCTCTCCTGATACTTAATGACACGGGGCCATTTTCTCTTTATCAAATCATGATTTTAAAACATACAACAAAATGTTTAAAACCAAAACAGGCCGGGCGCAGTGGCTCATGCCTGTAATCCCAGCACTTTCAGAGACCGAGCCAGGTGGATCACTTGAGGTCAGGAATTCGAAACCAGCCTGGCCAACATGGTGAAACCCCATCTCTACTAAAAACACAAAAAATTAGCCAGGTGTGGTGGTGAGCACCAGGCTGAGGCAGGAGAATCCCTTGAACTGGGGAGGCAGAGGTTGCAATGAGCTGAGATCACACTACTGCACTCCAGCCTGGGTGACAGAGCCAGACTTTACCTCAAAAAAAAAAAAAAAGCAAAACATATGACAATAAAACCTGATAATTTGCTAAACATAGAATTACTGGATCTGATATATCACAAAACATTACCACAACCATAAGCAGAACAGAGCAAAGTACCATGATGGTTACTTTTATGTGTCAACTTTGAATTCCTGGTTTATAAAATGATTTATAGCTTCGCATTCACCAAATAGGTAAAACTATACTTTTAAGATGACAAACTGGGCCAGGTCTGGTGGCTCACACCTGTAATGCCAGTACTTAGATGGGAGGATCACTTGAGGCCAGGAGTTTGAGACCAGCCTGGGCAACATAGTGAGACCCCATTTCTACAAAAAATAAAAAATTAGCTGGGTGTGGTGGCATGCACCTGTAGTCCCAGCTACTCAGGCAGCTGAGGTGGGGGATTGCTTGAGCCTGGGAGGTCAAGGATGCAGTGAGCTATGATTATGCCACTGCCCTCCAGCCTGGGCCACAGAGTGATACCCTGTCTCAAATAAAATTTAAAAATTTTAAAAACTAGCTGGGTGTGGTGGCGCATGCCCGTAGTCTCAGCTACTTGGGAGGCTGAAGTGGGAGAATCGCTTGAACTCAGGAGTTCAAAGTTAAAGTGAGTCATGATTGCACCACTGCACTCCAGCTTGGGCCACAGAGCAAGACCTCATTTCAAAAAAAAAAAAAAAAAAAAAAAAGACAAACTGACTTGGTAAGACTACTTAAAATTAAGATCTTTCTTTTTGGCCAACATTCCAACATGGTATATATAAAAAAAGACCTCGGTTGTAAGTTTTATGGGGTTTTTTTTGGTATAAAATTCTCCTAAATTTCTAGTCTTTATTTAAGATGAACATAAATTGGCTCTATAGAGTTTTCACTGAATAATTAAGGATTCAGCTTCTCATTTGTAATAAGATTGAAAAAGATAAATAAATCAGGCCTGTGACCAATTTACCCCAAAATACAATTTCTTCATTATAAAGAACAAAACAGGAAAGAAGTTAAAGAACTCCCTTAATAAAAGCACTGAACTGCCACAAGTCTAATAGACTATTAGAGCCTAGATGAAGATGGAAAATTACCTAATAAAAATTGCAATTTGCATAGATTTGCCCCATAATTACAAAACTTATTAAGTTCCATTTTCCCAGATACTATAATGGAGTTCACCTTTCATTTAATGCAATTCGTGATCACTGACTACTTCAGGCAGCAAACGTTTGTAAAATCAAATCCATAATTACATTTTTGGTTCATATGTGAAAGACTGAAATATTCATTAACTGATCTATATACTATTTGTTAAAATTAAGTAGAATGAAAAATTCTGAAGAGTGTTTTACTCAAATCTTTAACTACCTTTTTCAAGCCTTTCGCTCCATTGGCTCTGTCCAAAGCGAGGTTATGAAGGTTACAAAACCAAAAGAAAACACTCACTTTGGGTCTATATTCATTCCATCTAGTTCAATACAGTACATGTTTATTAAAATCGTCCCATATGTGTGGTCCTGTCTGAATTAAGCAGGTGGGATAACTGCAAAATGTCTGTTTTATCCTGAATCCTGTAAGTAGCAAGTGCCTTTTGGTTCTGTGGCAGACTGAGACCAGTAAGGCCGCCAGTGAATCATGCCTCCCTGGGTCCACTCTCTTTTCAGTGTAATTTTGTGACCCCTCTCATCAAGGTGATGGGTCTATTTCCCCATCACCTGAATCTAGGCTGGGCTTGTGACTTGCTTTGGCCAATGAAATGCCGCAGATGTTCAGCTGGGCCATGAGAAGGCCTATAGCTTCCTCTTTCCCCTCTTGCAATGTTCCTGCTGTCAAGGAAGCAAGACTGGGCTAGACCCAGTTTCAGGAGAGGCCCAGCAGATAGCAGACACGTGAGGAGGCCATCATGGATTCTTGAGCTGCCAGATGACCACAGTGACATGAGTAACCCCAGACCACAGCAACAGAAAACCTGCCCAGCTGAGCCCAGCCGAGCCCAGCCAACCCATGGAAATAATATTACATAAATAAATTAATGAAAACATAATTGTTGTTTTTAAGCACCCCAAGTTTGGGGATGGCTTAAGCAGCCCTGGGTAACTGACATCACTGACACCATCTCCAAATCCCCAGTTTCCCAGAAGAGAGTCTCTACGGTTCTGGAAACCACAATAGTGGGTGTGACTATGGGGAATGATCCCTGAAAACACAAATGTGTCTTCTTTTCATTTTTTCACTAGTAGTTATTGCTACTAGTTCAAATGCACTATTCCTGTTCTCTTCATCAGTCACAATAACATTTAGGATTATAGAAGATTTCTAGGTAGAAATAACCTACATATAGAGATACATGCAGAATGAATTTCAGTGTGTTCCTTACTCCAGTGAAGTCTTGCAGAGTGGTCTTAAAGGGCCTCCACATCTGCACACTTCCAACTTGGCTGTAATCGTGTAGCAGACTCTCAAATACACAAGTTAATTGATAGTTTGATTGGTTAACTTGTTCTGAAGTCATATCCATTGATATTTGTTTGAATGTCATTCTTGGAGTGCAGAGAGGAAAGGTCCCGTGGAAGGTTTTGCACTGTGGGGCTGGCTCCCCAATCCAACCAATGAGGACTCCATCTTCCATGCCTCAATGCCTTTTTTTTTTCAGAGACAGGGTCTTGCTCTGTCACCCAGGCTGGACCACAGTGGTGTGATCCTAGTTCACTGCAACCTCAATCTCTGAGGCTCAAGTGATCCTCCTGCCTCAGCCTCCCAAGTAGCTAGGGCTACAGGCATGTGCCACTATGCCCAGTTAATTTTTTTATTTCTTTTTTGTAGAGATAGGGTCTCTCCATGTTGCCCAGGCTGGTCTCAAACTCCTGAGCTCAAGCGATCCTCCCACCTCAGCCTCCCAAAGCAGTTGGGATTACAGGCATGAGCCACTGCACCTGGCCAGTCTCCCTCCTCTTAACTGCTTCCTGCCTTCCCTTCCCACCAGACTTGGTTTAATCTCTCTAGGCCCTGAGTTCCAAAACCTATCTCAGATTGGGTTAAAGGGGAAATTCACTCTGTCAGAAAAGTTATCAAAAACTTGAGAATTGACCAAAGGGATTTCCCGGGGGTTCTTTCAGGGCAATCCTCGTTTTGCCTCTTTGATTGACTTTCTGTTGCCTGTGCTGTTTTACATCTCCGCAGGGGCAGAGGTGAATTTCGAGATCTTTTTGGTAGGTATGCAAATAACTACTGAACAGTAGAAAAGATAACTCCAGCTACAGGTTTGTGGACTGCAGGAGATTAGCCAGTTTGTGTGACCCTGCCCTAATATCTCTTTACTAAGTTGTCTAAAATACCGAGTCCCTCAAATGCACTAAACCACTTTTAGCATCTTCCTGAACTCCACATTAATTAATGAGTCCAAGACAATCTTTGGCACTTCCTTTTTTTATTACTGAGTCATCTTATTTAATCTTTTGTGAATCATACCTTAACATAAGGCCCAAAAAGGGTTTCAGAGAAGCCAAAGACTGGAGGGACTCAGCCTCCTAAAGCAGCCACCACCTCCTGCTGCTCTGGGCCACGAAGCCCCTCTCTCTGTCTCTCTCTTTTCTGTCTCTCTGCCTCTCTGTATGTGTCTCTCTGTGTCTTTCTGTTTCTCTGTCCCTCCGTCTCTATCTTTGCCTTTGTCACTGTCTCTCTGTTTCTGTCTCTGTCTCTGTCTGTCTGTCTCTGTATCGCTGTGTCTTTGTCTGTCTCTCTCTTTTTTTGTCTCTCTCTGTCCGTCTCTCTCTCTTTCCATTGATCCCATGCCTGCCCCTGCCACACTCTCCCCTGGACAGCCTGGTCCTCTCCCCCATACCCTCAGGGAAAATGGCCACCCACAGCTCTCCAGTTTGTGTATTCTTGGTTTAGAGGAATGGCCCAGATGGACCAGAGTCCTTAAATCCCTTTCCAAGAAAGAGACTAAGGTCACTCCAATATGCTTCCCAGCCTCTCCTTCTTGACCACTGGAAGATAAGGACAAGAATGTGAAGTTTCTGCATTTGTATCACCAAAAACATCACTGGAGTTCCTAGGGACTGTGGTGGCCACCCTGCGAGTTCCCCGCCCCTGGTGCCTGGTGGAGAGCTGAGCCCTGGAGAGGATGGAGGCTGGGAAGGGGGCCATGGTGTTGTGATGGGGTCAGTCTCCCTCTTACCTCCAGAGCCACGCACCCTTTGCCATTCACCACTGTTTTCTCTTTTTTGTTCTTGATTAACATTGCCAAAATTTAAGTCATTTTACATTTTTTCAAGAGAGCCATTCCTTATATTAAAAATTCTACTCTAGGCCAGGCACAGTGGCTCACACCTGTAATCCTAGTGTGTCTGGAATTGGTGGGTTCTTGGTTTCACTGACTTCAAGAATGAAGCCGTGGACCCTCGCGCTGAGTGTTACAGTTCTTAAAGGTGGCGTGTCCGGAGTTTGCTCCTTCTCATGTTTAGATGTGTTCAGAGTTTCTTCCTTCTGGTGGGTTCGTGGTCTCGCTGGCTCAGGAGTGAAGCTGCAGACCTTCGCGGTGAGTGTTACAGCTCTTAAGGTGGTGCCTCTGGAGTTGTTTGTTCCTCCTGGTGGGCTCGTGATCTCGCTGGCTTCAGGAGTGAAGCTGCAGACCTTCGTGGTGAGTGTTACAGCTCATAAAGGCAGTGTGGACCCAAAGAGTGAGCAGCAGCAAGATTTATTGCAAAGAGCAAAAGAACAAAGCTTCCACAATGTGGAATGGGACCCGAGCAGGTTGCCACTGCTGGCTCGGGCAGCCTGCTTTTATTCTCTTATCTAGCCACACCCACATCCTGCTGATTGGTAGAGCCGAGTGGTCTGTTTTGACAGGGCGCTGATTGGTGCATTTACAATCCCTGAGCTAGACACAAAGGTTCTCCAAGACCCCACCAGAGTAGCTAGATACAGAGTGTCGATTGGTGCATTCACAAACCCTGAGCTAGACACAGGGTGCTGATTGGTGTTTACAAACCTTGAGCTAGATACAGAGTGCTGATTGGTGTATTTACAATCCCTTAGCTAGACATAAAGGTTCTCCATGTCCCCACCAGACTCAGGAGCCCAGCTGGCTTCACCCAGTGGATCCCGCACCGGGGCTGCAGGTGGAGCTACCTGACAGTCCTGTGCGGTGCGCCCGCACTCCTCAGCTCTTGGGTGGTCGATGGGACTGGGCGCCCTGGAGCTGGGGGCGGCGCTCATCGAGGAGGCTCCAGCCGCACGGGAGCCCACGGGGGTGGGGGAGGCTCAGGCATGACAGGCTGCGGGTCCCAAGCCGTGCCCCGCGGGAAGGCAGCTAAGGCCCTGCAAGAAATTGAGCACAGCGCCAGTGGGCTGGCACTGCTGGCGGACCCAGTACACCCTCCGCAGCCGCTGGCCTGGGTGCTAAGCCCCTCATTGCCCAGGGCGGCAGGGCCACCAGGGCCGCTGGCTGCTCCGAGTGCGGGGCTGCCAAGCCCACGCCCACCCGGAACTCGTGCTGGCCCGCAAGCACGCGCGCAGCCCCGGTTCCCGCCCGCGCCTCTCCCTCCACACCTCCCCGCAAGCTGAGGGAGCCGGCTCTGGCCTTGGCCAGCCCAGAAACGGGCTCCCGCAGTGCAGTGATGGGCTGAAAGGCTCCTCAAGTGCCGCCAAAGTGGGAGCCCAGGCAGAGGAGGCACCGAGAGCGAACGAGGGCTGTGAGGACTGCCAGCACACTGTCACCTCTCACTAGCACTTTAGGAGGCCAAGGCAGGTGGATCACCTGAAGTCAGGAGTTTGAGACCAGCCTGGCCAGCAAGGTGAAACCCCTACTAAAAATACAAAAATTAGCTGGGCGTGGTAGCGCACGCCTGCAATCCCAGCTACTTAGGAGGCTGAGGCACGAGAATTGCTTGAAGCTGGGAGGTAGAGGTTGCAGTGAGCCAAGATTGTGCCACCACACTCCAGCCTGGGAAATGGAGTGAGACTCTTGTCTCAAAAAATAAAAATAAATTCTACTCTAGTTCTTTTATCTAATTTATTGTTTCCTGATTTTGTCTCCATTTTTCTTTTTCTTAGCTTTATTGTATTGGTTTTCTAGCCTTTATGGGATGCTAAGTACATTTCTTTTTATCCTCTCTTGCCTAATAATGGAAACACTTCATTCCCCTCCTCTGAGCAAAGGTTCAGCTGTGTCTCTGATAAGTTTTGGAGCTTCCTGTTTTCCAAGTTGCTAACTTCTAAGGATGCTGGAACTGTTACTATATTTGTGTTTCTTTCTGGACAGAAGGGGCACCTAAAAGTCTTGTTTAACTTCCAGGGTTTGAGTTTTTAAAATCGACCTTTTGTAGTTGATTTCTAGTTTTGTTACATTGTCGTCAGAAAATGTGCCCTGTGGCCCATCCTGCTGCGTGGAACTAAATTTTCTTGTTGTAACTGTTTCGTGGGTTCTTGGATAAGATGATTATACACAGGCCAGAACGTTCCATGGCTCTACGTCAATCTTATTACAATGCCTCTAATTCTTTTGTTTTTCCTATTTGACCAAAGATGGAGAATGGTGTGTTAAACCATCTCATTGTGATTTTCCTTATGATAATTTATTCTTGAATTTCTTCTAGTTTGCTTTATACATTTCAACTTCAGTAATTTGCTGCATCTATGTTATTGCTATGAACATCTTCATTGTCAATTATACCTTCTGTACCATTAATATTCTGACCTGAGGCCAGGTGTGGTGACTCACTCTTGTAATCCTAGCACTTGGGGAGTGCCAGGTCCAACCCACAGACCCTGGCTGAACGATGGATGAACAAATGCACTCAGACACAGATATCTAGTGAAAGAGCAGGCTAGGGGACCGGGCTGCCCACAGACACCGAGGAGGGTGCTGTAAAGAGTCAGCAGCCGTGGCCCTGACAAGCTGACCCTGTGAACATTTGTTCAGCACAGATTTAATGACAAAGGCTTTGAGTCAACACACTTGTTGGTAATTAACATGGTTGCCCTCACCAGAGAGAGCAGTCCTGCACGTGGATGATTAAAGGCCAGGTTCCAAGGCCTAACTAAGTAAACTAACTTATCTAGATCAGTTTCTTTACATCCCCTTGCTATCTAACCTAAGCTCTTAAGAGAATTCAGCTGCCTTCAGCCAAATTTTCTTTCAAAGCTTTGCAAACCCCTGGCCTTCCAAGAAGGTTTGCATCTTTCTACAATTTTGCCACCACCCCAATCTCCTACAGGGGAGGTCGATGCAGAAGGATTGCTTGAGCCCAGGAGTTTGACATCAACCTAGGCTACATGGTGAAACCGCATCTCTACAAAAAGTAAAAAAGTTAGCTGGGCATGGTGGCATGCACTTGTAGTCCCAGCTACTCGGGAGGCTGAAGTGGGAGGATCATTTGAGCCTGGAGGTAGAGGCTACAGTGAGCTGTGATCGCACCATCACACCACTGCCCTCCAGCCTGGGTGACAGAGACCCTGTGTCAAAAAAATACTTTGACCTAAATCCGTATCGCATATTAATAACATAAGCCCAGTTTGAAAAACTGCATCTACCTAATATTCATTCATTCATTCATTCATTCATTCAAATATTTGAGCACTTGCCACATGCCAGGCTCTATGCCTGGGGCTGGGGACAGAGTGTTGAATGGAACCACAAGATTCCTGTCTTCACAGAGCTCCTAGTGGAGGACAGAGACCATGATCAAATTTAGCAACAATGTAGCAACAATGTAAGACTCGCAGTCACACACACACACACACACACACACACACACACACACGCACACACACAAGCATCCATGTACCATTATATGCTGTCATGCACACTTTCACACATGCACACAGCCATACACTGCCACACACATACTTGCACACATTCATCTTTAGCCTGTAAAATATGCCTGGAGGATGGATTATGAGGAAGGGAATTGTGGGGCTGAAAGTCATGGGCATTTAAAATTGACCAGAACTGCCACATTGACACTCTCCAAAGACAGTACAATTATTGTACGTACCAACAAAGCAGGAACAGAGCAGGAATGCTTCTCTCCCACACCCTTATAAACACAGAACTTTTTTTTTTTTTTTCTGTGATAGAGTCTCACTCTGACAGAGTCGAGCGGGAATGCTTCTCCCACACCCTTATAAACACAGAACTTTTTTTTTTTTTTTTGTCTGTGATAGAGTCTCACTCTGTCACCCAGGCTGGAGTGCAGTGGTGTGATCTCTGCTGACTGAAACCTGGATCACTTGAGGCCGGGAGTTTGAGGCCAGCCTGACCAACATGGTGAAACTCTGTCTCTACTAAAAATACAAAAACTGGTGGGGCACGGTGGCTCACGCCTGTAATCCCAGCACAAGAGGGAGGCCGGGGCAGGCAGATCACCTGAGGTCAGGAATTCCAGACCAGACGGCCAACATGGGGAAACCCCATCTCTACTAAAAATACAAAAATTAGCCAGATGTGGTGGCACGCACCTGTAGTCCCAGCTACTCAGGAGGCTGAGGCAGGAGAATCAGTGGAACCCAGGAGTCAGAGGTTGCAGTAAGCCGAGATTGTGCCACTGTACTCCAGCCAGGGTGACAGAGTGAGACTCCATCTCAAAATATAAATAAATAAAAATACAAAAATTAGCCGGGCGTGGTGGCACACGCCTCTAGTCCCAACTACTTGGGAGGCTGAGGCAAGAGAATCGCTTGAACCCGGGAGGCAGAAGTTGCAGTGAGCCAAGATTATGCCACTGCACTCCAGCCTGGGCAACAGAGTGAGACTCAGTCTCAAAGAAAAAAATATATATCCGATTGTTAAAAACAACCCAGCATCTCCTCCTGTTGCTCTTACTCCCTTTCTGTCCAGTTGACACACCTGCTCCCCCCTCACCTCTGCAGTGAGTGGAAGCTTCCCGAGGCCTTACCAGAAGCAGATGCCAGTGCCATGCTTCCTATACAGCTTGCAAAACTGTGAACCAAATAAACCCCTTTTCTTTATAAATTACCCAGCCTCAAGTATTTCTTTGCAGCAGTGCAAGACAGACTAAGACACTGGTCCAGTAGGTGACGGTAACATTTTTGTTGGTTTATTTTATATTTTTTTAACTCATAAACCTAAGCACCTTTCACCCTAGATTCGTCTTATCTATTTTTAGAAACCCTTTACACATGCTGAATATTAACACCTTGTCATATGTCACAAATATGTTTAGCTTTATTGATGGTGTATGTATATAAGTTATAAAATTTGAGGTGCCCTCTTTTTTTTCTTCCGTTACCTCTAGATTTCTTTCCACCTCTCAGATGATGAAAATATGCCCCCCTGTTTTCCGCTGCTACTTTAGCAATTCTTTTACTTTTGGGTTTTTAGCCCAGCCAGACTTTTGTTAATAATAGGAAGGCAGAGACAAGATTTCTCGCCAAATGGACAGGCAATTGTCCTGGCAACATTTATTGACTAATCAATGAAGCAGTTCACCAAAAGTAACATACTATTACCAGAGCAAGGGTAGAGAAGAGGGATGTTGGACAGTGGAAAAAATGAACATCCATTCCTCTGCATAAAATTTTCCTTCCAAATCTCAAATCTCAGAGCCTATGTTCTTTCTTTTCTTTTCCTTTTTCTTTTTATTTTTTTGAGGTGGAGTCTTGCTCTGTCGCCCAGGCTGGAGTACAGTGGCGCGATCTTGGCTCAGTGCAACCTATGCCTCCCAGGTTCAAGTGTTTCTCCTGCCTCAGCCTCCCGAGTAGCTGAGGTTACAGGTGCCCACCACCACACCCGGCTAATTTTTGTATTTTTAGAAGAGACAGGGTTTTGCCATGTTGGCCAGGCTGGTCTCAAACTCCTGACCTTAGGTGATCTGTCTGCTTCGGCCTCCTAAAGTGCTGGGATTACAGGCATGAGCCACCACACCTGGCCTCAGAGCCTATAATCTGAGAGAAAACTGTAACTATGTGGTAATGAGCCACATCCAGCCAATAAAGAGCTTGCTTTATTTAGAGAAGACAGACTTTGTTTCATGGAGGAGACCAGGCTTCTGAACTGAGTCCAGGATGCAAGGAGGTGGCCACCCAGTCATAAGCAGAGGTCCCGGTTCTCAGGAAAAAAAATACCCCAGGAGTGAAGGGGGCCAATACAGCATGTGTCCTATGAGGAACTCTCCACGGTGACCAATTTAACACAAAGCCAAATCCTATGTTTTGATGTCTTGAATAGCTTGCCTTGAAGAGAAAGGTTGCCATGGTAACTCTTTCAGAGACAATGTCTTCACCATAGACCAGTTGTTTAACCTGCAGAGAACAATCTTTTTCTCTGTGATGACAATTAAAATCCAACAAGGAGGTTGAACTCAGCAGCACCGGTATGGTCTCCACAGGGAGACCTTCACTAAAAATGGTAAAGCAGGCCAGGCGTGGTGGTTCACACCTGCAATCCCAGCACACTGGGAGGCTGAGGCAGGAGAATTGCTTAAGCCCAGGAGTTTGAGACTGCAGTGAGCTATGATTGCACCACTGCACTCCAGCCTGGGCACCAGAGCAAGACCCTGTCTCAAAAAATCAAAACAAAACAACATAATAAGACACTCCAGTGAACAGTATTGGCAAGATCAAAAACACTTTTTATAGATGACATAAATGCTGTATTGGATTCTTTTTGAATCAGCCTCTAGACAGGTCAGGAAAAAACAATTAAAGGAGGGAAAATGTAAATGTTTTTACCTTGAACATACGAAAAAGTAAAAAGTCCACCTAACAGAAATTGGGAAATGTAGGTAGAAGGAGAGGGAAGGCAAGTTAGAGGGGTTGATGTCTTCCCTCCCCATGGGGACCGGTTTAGAGATGCTACTGAACATCAATGGAACAAGACACAGAGGTTGAAGTGAGTTATTTGATGTTGCAAAGTCAGCCACCGTCACCAACACCAACAAAATATAAACAGGAAGAGGGAAGAGGGTGTATTAGTCTGTTTTCACAGTGCTATAAAGAAATACCCGAGACTGGGTAATTTATGAAGGAAAGAGGTTTAATTGACTCACAGTTCCACATGGCTGGGGAGGCCTCAGGAAACTTACAATCATGGTGGAAGGGAAGGGGGAAGCAAGGTCCTTCTTCACGTGGTAGCAGGAGAGAGAAGTGCAAGCAGGGGAAATGGCAGCTGCTTATAAAACCATCAGATCTCTTGAGAACTCACTCGCTTTCTTGAGAGCAGCATGGAAGAAACCACCTCCATGATCCAGTCACTTCCTACTAGGTCTCTCCCTTGACATGTAGGGATTATGGGGATTATGATTCAAGATGAGATTTGAGTGGGGAAACAGAACCAAACCATATCAGAGGGGAATAGGGTGAGAGCACGCAATCTTCATTTTTCACATTAGAGAGTATTTTGAGAGCCCCCAGTGAAATCGAGGTTATAGCACCAGAGTGGCTAGCAACCCTGCCCTAGGGAGACGCAGAGGAGCTAGGCATGGGTGTCTAGAGTGTGCTTTTCTTTTAAAAATTATTTTTATTATTTTTATTAAGTTGAGATGGTGTCTCGCTATGTTGCCTAGACTGGTCATGAACTCCTGGCCTCAAGCCATCCTCCCACCTCAGCCTCCCAAAATGCTGGGACTACAGGCGTGAGTCATCATGCCCAGCCTAGAGTGTGCCTTTCATGGGATACTTATTTTACCCAGTGGACAGTGACCAGAAGGTCCTTTGCATGGGAAGCTTGTTTACCCAGTGGACAGTGACCAGAAAGTTCTTTGCATGGGAAGCTTGTTTACCCAGCAGATACTGACCAGAAGGTCCTTTGCATGCGAAGCTTGTTTCCTGAGGCCTCCCCACCAGTGGACGTCCTGGTGGCTGTTGTCTGAGCTGTGTCCAGCTTATGCCTGCCTGACCATTGCTCTGGCACTGGGATTCCAACCTCATGTTCCCAGCATCCCGGGGAAACGCAGCCTGGGGAAGCCCCTGGTTCTTCAGCTGGAAGGTGCAAATTCCATCTACCACCAGGGTGGGAAGCAAGGTCAAAGAGGTTTACTTACAGACCCTGGGCAAGGAGGGCACAATGTGTGGGAGGGCAGGTCACACAGACCGGAATGAAGAGTCAGGCAGAGAGAGGAGAGAGAGACGCGGCTCACGGTATATACGTCAGGGAATGGGGCCTGGGTCACTTTAAGTTCTTGGGAAAATGCCTGAATGCTCCACTTATTTATTTTTATTTCAAGACCTTTTGGGCCAGGTGTGGTGGCTCACGCCTGTAATCCCAGCACTTTGGGAGGCTGAAGTGGGCAGATCACTTGAGGTCAGTAGTTCAAGACCAGCCTGGCCAACATGATACAACCCTGTCTCTACTGAAAATACAAAAATTAGCCAGGCATGGTGGACACATGCCTGTAATCCCAGCTACTCAGAAGGCTGAAGCAGGAGACTCTCTTGAACCCGGGGTGGGGCATGGCAGGGGGGTAGATGTTGTAGTGAGCTGAGATTACGCCACTGCACTCCAGCCTCCAGAGTGACAGAGCGAGACTCCGTCTCAAAAAAAAAAAGTTTTTGGGGTACAGGTGGTTTTTGGTTTTGGTTACATGAATAAGTACTTTAGAGGTGATTCCTGAGATTTTAGTCCACACATCACCCACACAGTGTACACTGTACCCAATATGTAGTCCTTTATCCCTCACCCCCTCCCAACTTCCCCATCCCTGAGTCCCCAAAATCCATTATATCACTCTCATGCCTTTGCATCTTCATAGCTTAGCTCCCACTTCTAATTGAGAACATGTGGTATTTGGTTTTCCATTCCTGAGTTACTTCATTTAGGTTAATAGCCTCCAGCTCGATCCAGGTTGCTGCAAGACATTTTTTCATTCCTTTTTATGGCTGAGTGGTTGAATGGTCCATTTAAAGGAAGCAACTAGAGAAAGTGGGGAGGCAGTCTGCTAGGCAGGAGAGAGATGCCTCTAAGTTATCTCTGGCCACTGGCTTGAGCCATTTGGGTGTAACAGTCAACTTCAAATGCCCAGGGAGCAACTTTTGCTGTGTTCTTTCATTGCGGGGAGTCAGTCTATGGAATAGAGCCACAGGTGTATTAATTACAGTTGTGACATAAACACTAGAAAAACTAGCACATGGCATAAGGTGACTCAGAGAGGAAAAGAGACAGAGACAGGGGACCATTTCTCTTATGAGCAATTCTCTATTACTTAAGTTTCAACCATATGCATACATTGATAAAACAATTTTAATGTTTCACTGAAGACCACTGCATGACATCTAAACATGTCTGATAATAAATAGGTGAATTTACCAGTTTTAAAAAGACTTGATCAACACGAAGGAAAGGGGTAACAACAGACTGAGAGATGAAACAGCATCTCCATCGTTGGCCATGTACAGCCCTTACCTGGAAACTGCTGGCAACAGACAAACTGAAAAACCACTAGAGTCATCTGAGCACTTGCTGATTTCATACTAAGGAATTGTAAAGAGAAGGAGATTGATGGGATAGTGGTTCTCTGAATTTGTTTTTTTCTTTTTTTTAAGAGTCGTGGTCTTGGCTAGGAGCGGTGGCTCACACCTGTAATCCCAGCGCTTTGGGAGGCCAAGGCGGGCAGTTTGAGATCAGGAGTTTGAGACCATCTTGGCCAACATGGTGAAATCCTGTCTCTACTAAAAATACAAAAATTAGCCAGATGTGGTGGTGCGTGCCTGTGATCCCAGCTACTAGGGAGGCTGAGGCACAAGAATTGCTTGAGCCTGGGAGGCGGAGGTTGCAGTGAACCGAGATTGTGCCACTGCACTCCAGCCTGGGCAACACAATGAGACCCTGACACACACACACACAAAAGAGTCATAGTCGTGCTCTGTCACCCAGACTAGAGTGCGGTGGCATGATCATAGCTCACTGCAGCCTCAAACTCCTAGGCTCAAGTGATCCTCCTGCCTTAGCCTCCTGAGCGACTGGGACTACAGGCATGTTCCACCATACCCAGCTAATTTTTAAATTTTGGGTAGAGATGAGGGTCTCACTATGTTGCCCAGGCTGGTATCAAACTCCTAGCATCAAGTGATCCTCCCCTCTTGGCCTCCCAAAGTGCTGGGATTATAGGCATGAGCTGCCATGCCTTGCCCAATTTTTTTTTAACTAGTCCTTATTTTTTAGGAATACATACTGAAATATTTACAGATGAGATGGTACGATGTCTGGGATTACTTCCAAGCCATCCAGTGGGAGGAGGGTAAGGATGGAACCAAACTGGCTGTAAGCTGATAATGTGGGGTTCATCATACTATTTTCTCAACTTGTGTCTATGTGTGAAATTTCCTATATTAAAGACAGACACAGAATAGGAATGTATACACTAAATGGCAACAGTATACATTTTGACATCTTGGTTTTTTAAAAATTAAATACACGCTGTTCAGTTTTTAAGTAAAGCCCTAATTTGGGCAGATTCTCCCCTTCTAAGGGATTTGAACACAAATTTCTGAACCATAGGGTTGGAGTATGAGTATTGCTGGCTCCTTAGTGTTTTTGGACAGGGAGAAACCAACAGTGCACAAAATGGTGACTGTCACCAGACACTGAATCTGCCAGCACCTTGATGCTGGACTTCCTAGCCTCCAGAACAGTGAGAAATAAATTCATTGTGTTCCCCGAAGCTCCAAGGACCTCCTGAAATAGTCCTGAGTCCCTCTCAGCCTGGTGTAGCACCCAGTTCACTTGTCTGGCTGGTTTGTGGTGCCAGGCCAAGACACCACTTTGGATGGGGAGGAGAAAGAATATGAAGTAGGAGGGGAGGGCATGAGCCGTGATTTGGGAGAGAGTATCAGTCAGCCAGAAAGATGCATACAGTAGACACTTAATAAATGTTTGTCTGGATAGACAGGAACCGAAGTACAGGCGCTGAAGAAAGGCAGTAACTTTTTCCCATGGATTGGAGGTCTGCTGCAAAAGGCTATAATAAAAATCGACATGATAACTGCTGTGATCTGAAAGTATGTGTCCTCCTCCAAATTTGCATGTTGAAATCCTAACTCCCAAAGTGATGGTATGAGGAGGTGGAGCTTATTTGATTTGGAGGGTGGAGGCGCTAGGAAACTGGCTTTGACTGATAAGGCCTTCAGGATTGGGCCTTTATAAAAGAGACCACAGCCTGTAATCCCAGCACTTTGGGAGGCTGAGATGGGGGGATTGCTTGAGGTCAGGAGTTCCAGACCAGCCTGGCCAACACTGTGAAACCCTGTCTCTACCAAAAAATACAAAAATTAGCCAGGTGTGGTGGCATGTGCCTGTAGTCCCAGCTACTCAGGAGGCTGAGGCAGGAGAATCACTTGAACCTGGGAGGCAGAGGTTGCAGTGAGCAGAGATCACGCCACTGCACTCCAGCCTAGGTGACAGAGCAAGACTCTGCCTCAGGAAAAAAAAAAAAAAAAAAGAAAGAGAGAGAGATCATAGAGGTCCAGCTGGCCCGTTTCATAATATGAGGGCACAGCAGGAAGGCGCCACCCATGAGGAAGCCGACCATCACCAGATACTGAATCTGCCAGCCCCTTGATCTTGGACTTCCCAGCCTCCAGAACCAATAAATTTCTGTTGATAGTACCCAGTTTATGGTATTTTTATAGCAGCCTGTACAGACTAATACAGTTTCCTACCAAAAAACCAAGGATTTTGTAATGGGAATGAATGCTAAGATACCAAATATTCCTGTGCTCTTCTGAGAGTCATTCTTGCTCAAAGAGCCTGAAGAGTTTCTGTGACTCTTGTCTAAACTTATTTCTAATCCCCAATTGTTTATCTTTTAGGATTTCCATATTATTTTTCTACTGCATTTGTTTGTTGATTTGACGGTGTGACCACAGCAGCCTAGCCACATGTCAAAAAGGCGGCCACAATCATAAGTCAAAGGAATTTAAGAAACAGCCAGGCATGGTGGCTCACACCTGTAATCCTGGCACTTTGGAAGGCTGAGGCGGGTGAATCACTTAAGGTCAGCTAATCACCTGAGGTCAGGCATTGGAAACTAGCCTGGCCAACATGGTGAACCCCCATCTCTACTAAAAATACAAAAATTAGCTGGGCGTGGTGGCGGGCGCCTGTAATCCCAGCTACTCAGGAGGCTGAGGCAGGAGAATCGCTTGAACCCAGGAGGCAGAGGTTGCAGTGAGCCAAGATTGTGCCACTGCAATCTAACCTGGGAGACAGAGTGAGACTCTGTCTCAAAAAAAAAAAAAAAAGAGGCCAGGTGCGGTGGCTCACTCCTGTAATCTCAGTACTTTGGGAGGCCAAGGCAGGCAGATCACTCACAAGTTTGAGACCAACCTGGGCAACATGATGAAACCCTGTCTCTATAAAAAATACAAAAATTAGTTAGGCATGGTGGTACATCTCTAGTCCCAGCTACTTGGGAGACTGAGGTGGGAAGATTGCTTAAGCTTGGGAGGTGGAGGTTGTAGTGAGCTGAGATTGTGCCACTGATCTCCAGCCTGGGCGACAGAGCCAGACCTTCACTCAAATACCAAAAAAAAAAAAAAAGAAAAAAAAGAAAGAAAGAAAGAAAATGTGACTTTTTTTTTTTTTTTTTTTTTTTTTTGAGATGAAGTCTCACTCTGTCGCCCAGGCTGGAGTGCAGTGGCGCGATCTCAGCTCACTGCAACCTCCACATCCCAGGTTCAAGCGATTCTCCTGCCTTAGCCTCCTGAGTAGCTGGGATTACAGGCATGCGCCACCACGCCTGGTTAATTTTTGTTTTTTTAGTAGAGACGGGGTTTCACCATGTTGGTCAGGCTGGTCTCAAACTCCTGGCCTCGTGAGATCTGCCCGCCTCAGCCTCCCAAAGTGATGAGATTACAGGTCTGAGCCACCGCACCCGTCCAATGTGACTTATAAGTAATCGGAAAAGGCATTGCAGACATGGCAAGATTCTGTGTAAATTGCTTTAGCTGAAATTAGACACTCAATTAGGCACTTAATTACCCTGAAGCCTTATTGATGCCCTATTAGAAGTGGCCCCACCCACTAGAATCAAGTGGAGATGACAGGTCGGCTCCCTGTAGTGGTGCCAGAAGCAAGACTGATACAGCAACCACAGGCAGCATTCAATCCACAGCTTCCAGGCCTCCTGGCCTCCTGTTATCCTGATCACACCACTCACTGCATGAGCATTTTCCATCTGAGATCCTCTCAAATCTGAATTTTCAATGTGGGTTTCCTTTCAGGACTGCAAGCAGTCACTCTGCATGGCCCCACTGTAAGGATGTCAACCTTTAGCGACAGCTCGGACCTTCAAGGGGTCATCAACAGAGCTGCACTGATCAGCTGCTTGGAGTCCAGCTCTGACTGATGAAGTCAGCTAATGGTCCACGCTTCCCTTCTCATTAATAACTCACCTCCATGGGCAGCCGGCTCCAGGTCTCTGCCCCTGGTATCTCATTATATGATAATTATATTCAGATTAGTTTTTCATATCCTTTGGACAGAGACATGCTAATTTGAGTACTTAGACGTTAAAATCTTATAAAGTTCTCAAGTGATTTTAAGTCCAAGTTCTTAAATGGGATGCCTTATTGGAAAGAAAACATGTAGCTATCAGCTTCCTATCAAGAACTGACTCCTGGCCAGGTGCAGTGGCTCACATCTGTAATCCCAACATTTTGGGAGGCTGGGGTGGGAGAATCACTTGAGGCCAGGAGTTCGAGACCAGCCTAAGCAACACAGTGAGACCCTGTCTCTATCCCCCCCAAAAAAATGTAATTAAAAACAAAATAGTCAGGCATAGTGGTGCCTGCCTGTAGTTCCAGCTACTCGGAAGAATGGGGCAGGAGGATTGCTTGAGCCTAGGAGTTCAAGGATGCAATGAGCTGTGATTGTGCCACTGCACTCCAGCCTGGGTGACAGAGCGAGACTCTGTCCCTTAAAAAAAATGCCGATTCCTGGGTAGATAGGCAACTGACTTTAATCAGATGCTGTCTTGTGGGTGGGGATGCTGTCTCACAGCAGATTCAGCACCATATTTTATTTTATTTTTTTGAGACGGAGTTTTACTCTTGTTGCCCAGGTTGGAGTGCAGTCACGTGATCTTGGCTCACTGCAACCTCTACCTGCCGGGTTCAAACGATTCTCCTGCCTCAGCCTCCCGAGTAGTTGGAATTACAGGCACAAGACACCACGCCTGGATAATTTTTTTTTTTTGTATTTTTAGTAGAGAGTGTTTCACCATGTTGGCCAGGCTGGTCTCAAACTCCTGACCTCAAGTGATCCACCTGCCGCGGCCTCCCAAAGTGCTGGGATTATAGGTGTGAGCCACTGCGCCTGGCCCAGCATCTTATTTTAAACGGTCCATCAGAGGAAGACAAATACTGTATGATCTCACCTACATGAGGAATCAAGAAAAGTCAAACTCATAGAAACAGAGAGTAAAATGGTGGCTTGCAGGGGCTGGGGTGGGAGATATGGGGCGATGCCAAAGGGCCGCAAACCTTCAGTTACAAGATGAATCCATTCTGGAGACCAACCAGACAGCATGGCAAGGACAGTTCATAATAACATACTGCATCCCTGAAATTTGCTAAGACAGTAGATCCTGGATGTTCTTACCACACACACACACAAAAATGATAACCAGGTTAGGTGACAGATCTGTTAACTAACTTAACTGTGGTCATCATTTCGCAATACAGCTGACTCTTGAACAACATAGGTTTGAACTGCATGGGCCCACTTACACAAAGATTTTCTTTATTTTATTTTATTATTTTATTTTATCTTTTGAGACGGAGTCTCTCTCTTTGGAGTGCCATGGCATGACCTTGGCTCACTGCACCTCCGCCTCCCAGGTTCAAGTGACTCTCCTGCCTCAGCTTCCTGAGTAGCTGGGATTACAGGGGCCCGCCACCACACTCGGCTAATTTTTGCATTTTTAGTCGAGACGGGGTTTCGCCACATTGGCCAGTCTGGTCTCGAACCAGGATCACCTGACCTCAGATGATCCACCCACCCCAGTCTCCCAGGGTGCTGGGATTACAGCCGTGAACCACCGCGCCCAGCCTACAGGAAGATTTTCTTCTGCCTCTGCTACCCAAGCTAGCAAGACCAACCCCCCTTCTTCCTCCTCCGCCTACTCGGCCTACTCAACATGAAGACGACAAGGATGAAGACCTTTGTGATGAACCACTTCCACTTCATGAATAGTAAATGTATTTTCCTTATGATTTTCTTAATAACATGTTCTTTTCTCTAGTGTACATTATTGTAAGAATATGATATATGATAACGCACACAAAATATGTATTAATCAACCATTTATGTGATTAGTAAGGCTTCTGGTCAACAGTAGGCTATTAGTAGCTTTGTGGTTTTTGCTTTTTGTTTTGTTTTTGTGTTTTTTTGGAGACAGAGTCTCGCTCCATCAGCCAGGCTAAAGTGCAGTGGCTCAATCTCAGCTCACTGCAACCTCCGCCTCTGGGGTTCAAGCAATTCTCCTGCTTCAGCCTCCCGAGTATCTGGGATCACAGGTGCGCACCACTGTGCCCGGATAATTGTTGTATTTTTAGTTTCACCATGTTGGCCAGGCTGGTCTCCAACTCCTGACCTTAGCTAATTCACCTGCCTTAGCTTCCTAAAGTGCTGGGATTACAGACGTGAGCCACTGCACCCAGCCTGCTTCAGTTAAGTTCTGCCTGGTGAGCATTCTTGTCAATTCTCATTGTGTTTCCCTCACTTAATGGAGACCATGTTTGTGTCTGTCTCTGTTTCAGTCTCGGTCTCTCTTTCTCTCTCTCTCCCTCACCCTTTCTCTCCATAAATTCCCATAGGCTGAAGTTATTCCATCACTGAAGTCTTAACTCCAGCGTCCACTCTCCAAGCACTGCCTCCTGATCCCCAGCTCCCACTCCCACTTGTGCTCCGTTCACCTCCATCTCCCCTACTTTGCCCTAGGAGGACTTCCCCCACCTCCTGGCTCTGCTCTCTTCCCTGCCAGATGCGGACAGCCACTAGAAGTCCAGGGTCCCCAGCCCCAGATGGGCCTTCAGCACAAGCATCCCTTCTGCTGCCATCCCATACGCCAGGGGAACAGACTGTGGCTCTTGAGATCTGTGATTAGTCAAAACTCTTTCAGGGCCAGTTGCAGTGGCTCACGCCTTTAATCTTAATCCCAGCACTCTGGGAGGCCGAGGTGGGTGGATCACCTACGGTCAGGAGTTCGAGACCAGCCTGGCCAACATGGTGAAACCCCATCTCTACTAAAAATACACAAATTAGCTGGGCATGTTGGCATGCACCTGTAGTCCCAGCTACTCGGGAGGTTGAGGCAGGAGAATCGCTTGAACCCGGGAGGCGGAGGTTGCAGTGAGCCAAGATCGCACCATCGCACTTTAGCCTGGGTGACAGAACGAGACTCCATAAAAAAAAAAAAAAAAACTTTTTAGGATAAATTTTCTCATGAAAAAAATTTGTATATGTAACCTTGAAAGTCAACTGACAGTAGGCAGATAGTAGTTTATGAGCCATAAGGAATCTCAGCCTCATCAACAATAAGAGTGTACTTCCAACACCAAAATACATATAGAGACCAGTGTCATTGGGAGCTGGAATTCTGCGTGTGGTTTGTGATAAACTTGGTGGACGAAATTCTCCTTTAAAGTCATAAAGTTCGATGAAGTCTCAGTCTCAAAGTCAGGAATCTTGGTATCCTAATTTTCTGTAGCGAGCTGTCGGGGAAGCGGCATTCTGTTCCTACATGCATTGTTCTACCAGCAAAAATCCAGTCTTAGCAAACAGTCTTATAACACAAAATATTTATTTTTCTTCCTTGTTTTTTTTAAGACAGTCTTGCTCTGTCTCTGATATTATGATGTCTTTTCTTAAAAATAAAATAATAAAACATTCTTATGCTATAGGTTTCACTTTTGTGCATAGGGTCACATCTCTATTAGCCCACTTAAAAGAAATAGAAGTCGAAAAAAAAAAAAAACTAGAAAAGAAAAAGGTGAATGTGGCCGGGCATGGTGGCGGCTCATGCCTGTAATTCCAGCACTTTGGGAGGCTGAGGCAGGTGGGTCACCTGAGGTCAGGAGTTTGAGACCTTCGTGGCCAACATGGCGAAACCCCGTCTCTACTAAAAATACAAAAATTAGCCGGGCATGGTGTCGCCCATCTATCATCCCAGCTACTTGGGAGGCTGAGGCAAGAGAATCACTTGAACCCCGGGAGGCAGAGGTTACAGTGAGCTGAGATCGGGCCACCGTACTCCAGCCTGGGTGACAGAATGAGACTCCGTCTCAAAAAAAAAAAAAAGAAAAGAAAAGATAAAGAAAGAAAGAAAAGAAACAGGTGAATGGAAACTACCCCAACCCAGTTCTGGCAGGACTGTTAATGGCCTGGACCCTTCAGGAATGAAGGTTTGGGTCACACCACACGGCCAGAAGTCACCAGCTGAGATTCTTGCTGAGGACCAAGACAGTGGAAAGAGTAGTGGAAGAAGCTGTCTACACACCAGCTAGAGCCACATGGCTAGTGGAAACAAACAAACAAAAAAAACCACAAAACAATTTAAGGCCTATAGTTAGCAGAGTATGTTTTCCTTGCCTTGAAATGAATGCATATATGATATTTCCCTTTCTCATTCCCCCCGCCTTTTTTTTTGGGGGGGGGGGACAGAGTCTCGCTCTGTCACCCAGGCTGAAGTGCAGTGGCACGATCTCAGCTCACTGCAACCTCCATCTCCCAGGTTAAACAATTCTCGTGCCTCAGCCTCCTGATTAGCTGGGATTACAGGCTTGCGCCATCACGCCTGGCTAATTTTTATTATTTTTATTTTTTTTTATTTTTAGGTAGAGACAGGGTTTTACCATGTTGACCAGGCTGGTCTCAAACTGTTGAGCTCAGGTGATCCATTCACCTTGGTCCAAAGTGCTGGGATTACAGGCATGAGCCACCATGGTTCCCTTCTTATCTAACATAAGATACACTGACAGTAGTTAACCCTATATCTCAGCGTTTAAGTTACAGGTTTAAGTTAAAGTATATGTTTGGGTTCTATGAGGGCTAGTTGCATTGTGTTAGGTGAAAGCATGATTCTGCCACTGTTTTCATTTGGAACTTAATGGTGGGGAAAGGAGGTGACTATGCATGCCAAGGTGACCAAGGGGTGGAGTCTGCCAGATTGCAACTTTTCACCTTGGCACCAGCATTCCAGTCTAAGGCTAGGAAATCCATTGCCTGCATGGTCTGGCCGTTAGGGTCGGCCAAGAGCTGAACTCGTGTGAGATTTGAAAGGGTGAAAGTGAAACCGAAGCCCTTACTCTTGGAAGGTCCTTTTGGTGGGATTCTTCCTAATTTTAGACCCCACCAACCAACAGTGGGCTCAGCCCAGTGCAGAGAGCGGGGCTGCAGTTCCTGCAAAGCATGGCTTACGCAGACCTCCCCTTCACGCACCGGCTTCCAGAATGTTCCCACAAACTCTGCTCTCCCCAGCCACACCTGTGTTTCTGGATGTCATGGTTAGAGGCTTTCGACACCCGCATTCCAGACCTTTAATTTCCTACCTTGGTGTAAATCTAGTAAGCCCCGTGTTCCCATAAAACATAATTTTTTTTTTTTTTTTGAGACAGAGTCTCGCTCTGTCGCCCAGGCTAGAGTGCAATGGCGTGATCTCGGCTCACTGCAACCTCCGCCTCCTGGGTTCAAGCGATTCTCCTGCCTCAGCCTCCCGAGGAGCTATGATTACAAGGCATGCGCCACCATGCCTGGCTAATTTTTTATTTTTAGTAGAGATGGAGTTTCGCCATGTTGGCCAGGCTGGTCTCGAACTCCTGACTTCAGGTGGTCCGCCTGCCTTGGCCTCCTAAAGTTCTGGGATTACAGGCGTGAGCCACTGCGCCTGGCCCATAAAACATAATTAAATAGTAAAGAGGCAAAAGAGATGAAGAAACAGTTCACAAAAAAGGAACTACAGATGGTTCTTAGACAAATGAAAAGATGTTCAACCTCATTTATTACCACAAAGCAGATGAAAATTTCCTTCAGACACATTTTTCATCTGTCAAACTGGCAAAAATCCATAGGTTTCCTGGCACCCTCTGTGGACAAGGCTGTGGGGAAGGTATCTTCCTACAGTGCGGGTGGAAACGTCCATGAAAGAGTCCTACAGAGGGTGCAGTTAGCGACAGCTGTCACGTTTACATAAGTGGATGAGTGACTTCAGCAATCCAACTTTGCTTTTTTATTCTACATATATGCATACCAGCACATGAGTGTTAAAAGGTATCTATCTGTTCAAGGGTTTTTTTTTTTTTTTTTTGAGAGGAGTCTCACTCTCTTGCCCAGGCTGGAGTGCAGTGGCACAATCTCAGCTCACTGCAACCTCCCCATCCTGGGTTCAAGTGATTCTCCTGCCTCAGCCTCCTGAGTAGCTGGGATTACAGGCGTGTGCCACCATGCCCGGCTACTTTTTTGTATTTTTAGTAGAGATGGGGTTTCACCATGTTGGTCAGGCTGGTCTTGAACCCTGACCTCGTGATCCACCCACCTCGGCCTCCCAAAGTGCTGGGATTACAGGTGTGAGCCACCGCACCCAGCCTCAAGGATATTTACTGTAGGCTTTTTACTACTGTTTGCAGTAGTAAAAACCAAGAAACAATGTAACAATTGTCAAAAGGTAAATAAATTCAGTTGGGCGTGATAGCACACAATTGTTGTTCCAGCGACCTGGGAGGCCCAGGTGGGAGGATGGCTTGAGCCTAGGAGCTCAAGGCCAGCCTGGGCAACATAGCAAGACCCTGCCTCTTTTTTAAAAAGTTAAATAAATTGGCTGGGCATGGTGGCTCACGCCTGTAATCCCAGCACTTTGGGAGGCTGAGGCAGGCAAGTCACCAGAGCTCAGGAGTTCAAGACCAGCCTGGGCAACATAGAGAAACCTCGTCTCTACTAAAAATAAAAAAATTAGCCAGGTGCGATGGCAGGCGCCTATAGTCCCAGCTACTTCAGAGGCTGAGGCACGAGAATCGCTTCAACCAGGGAGGCAGAGGTTGCAGTGAGCTGAGATTGCACCATTGCACTCCAGCCTGGGTGACAGAGCGAGACTCTGTCTCAAAAAAAAAAAAAAGTTAAATAAATTAAGATGTGTTCATACACTAGAATATTATGCAGCTGTGATGAAGAATGAAAGTAAGAACACGGTTTTGCATTGATACGGAAAGGTATCTAAGATACTGCCATGTGAAAAGAAAAAGATGAACAACTATACACAGGGTGTGCAATTTTTTGTAGCAAAGAAAGAAAAAGAAAATATATAATTTGTTAGTGTCTGCATGATCATTTCTAAAATGAAGCCAATGATAGAGTGGGAATTGGCAGAAACAGTACATGCGGGTAAAGATGGAAGAGAGTTTCTTTGTATATCACTTTTGTTTTATTTTGTTTGAGACAGAGTAGTCTCACACTGTAGTCCAGGCTGGAGTGCAATGGTGCGATCTCGGCTCACTGCAAGCTCAGCCTCCCGGGTTCACGCCATTCTCCTGCCTCAGCCTCCCAAGTAGCTGGGACTACAGGTGCCCGCCACCATGCCCAGCTAATTTTTTGTATTTTTAGTAGAGATGGGGTTTCACCGTGTTAGCCAGGATGGTCTCGATCTCCTGACCTCATGATCTGCCCGCCTCGCCTTCCAAAGTGCTGGGATTACAGGTGTGAGCCACCGCTCCAGCCATGTTTTGTTTTGTTTTTGAGACAGGGTCTTGCTCTGTCGCCCAGGATGGAGTGCAGTGGCATGATCTCAGCTCACTGCAACCTCCTGGGTTCAAGTGATCTTCCCACTTCAGCCGCCGAGTACCTGGGACTACAGGCGTGAGCCACCACGCCCAACTAATTTTCGTATTTTTTGTAGAGATAGGGTTTCGCCATGTTGGTCAGGCTGGTCTCAAACTCCTCAGCTCAAGCCATCTGCCTGCCTCGGTCTCCCAAAGTGCTGGGATTACAGACACGAGCCATTGTTCTCGGCTATATACCATTTTTTAAATCATGTGAATATATTTCTATTCAAAAATTAAATATGCACAAAATCTAACTAGGTGTTGATTTAAGAAAAGCAAGTCTTACTACAATCATATTGACATTTGTTCAAAAAGTTAATTGCAGCCAAGAGTGGTGGCTCAAGCCTATAATCCCAGCACTTTGAGAGATGAAGGTGGGAGGATCATTTGAGGCCAGGAGTTCAAGACCGACCTGTGCAACATAGCAAGACCCTGTCTCTATAAAAAAATTTAAAAGTATCTGGGCATGGTGACACATGCTTGTAGTCCCGGTAACTCTCGGGAGGCTGAGGCAGGAGGATCCCTTGAGCCCAGGAGTTTGAGCCTGCAGTGAGCTATGATTGTGTCACTGTACTCCAGCCTGGGCCACAGAGTGAGACCCTGTCTCTAAAACATAAAAAATTCTTTAAAGAAATAAATAGGCTGGGCGTGGTGGCTCACGCCTGTAATCCCAGCACTTTGGGAGGCCGAGGCGGGCGGATCACGAGGTCAGGAAATCGAGACCATCCTGGCTAACACGGCGAAACCCCATCTCTACTAAAAATACAAAAAATTAGCCAGGCGAGGTGGCGGGCGCCTGTAGTCCCAGCTGCTCGGGAGGCTGAGGCAGGAGAATGGCGTGAAGCCAGCGGGCAGAGCCTGCAGTGAGCAGAGATCGCACCACTGCACTCCAGCCTGGGAGACAGCGAGACTCCATCTCAAAAAAAAAAAAAAAGAAAAAAAGAAAAAAGTAATTGCTCACAAATTCATTATTTTTACTTAAAACTCATCTAATATATTTATATGGAGAAGTGGGGTCACAATTATTTAGCTAGCTTCTTCCCCTCAACCTTTAATTTTAACTATTTTAAACCTTAGTCAGATACTCTTCTCCTACATTCACCACTTACTATTTTGCCACATTTCCTTTATTATTATCTACCTATTTAGTCACACTTGCACACAAGCATACATGAACTTTTCTGGGTGAAATTATCTGAGCATTAGTTGTAGACGTCATGACACTTTACCCCTAAAATACTGCAGCATGTAGCTCTGAAGAACAAAGACACAGTCCTTACACAGCCACAGGTTACTGCAATCAAGAAATTTAACTTTACTATTGACTAATAAGCAATCTGTGTTTAAATTTCCCCAGTTATGCCCTTTGTATTTGTTTTTTTCCTTTTTATTTTTTGTTTTTTAGTTTTTATTTTTATTTTTATTTTTTTTAGACAAAGTCTCGCTCCATCACCCAGGCTGGAGTGCAGTGGCACAATCTCGGCTCACTGCAACCTCCGCCTCCCAGGTTCAAGCAATGCTCCTGCCTCAGCCTCCCAAGTAGCTTGGATTATAGGCACGCACCACCACCCCGGCTAGTTTTTGTATTTTTAGTAGAGACGGGGTTTCACCATGATAGCCATGCTGGACTCAAACTCCTGGCCTCAAGTGATCTGCCCAACTCGGCCTCCCACAGTGTTGGGATTATAGTCACAAGCCAATGCGCCTGGACTATACTTGTTTTTTTTGTTTGTTTGTTTTGTTTTGTTTTTGAGACAGAGTCTCTCTCTATCACAGGCTGGAGTGCTGAGCAATCTCAGCTCACTGCAACCTCCGACTCTGTGGTTCAGACAATTCTCTTATCTCAGCCTCCCGAATAGCTGGGATTACAGGCACACGCCACCACGCCCAACTAATTTTTGTATTTTTAGTAGAGACGGGGTTTCACCATGTTGGCCAGGATAGTCTCGATCTCCTGACCTCATGATCCACCCGCTTCGGCCTCCCAAAGTGCTGGGATTACAGGTGTGAGCCACTGCGCCCGGCCTGTTTTTTTTCTGATTGACAATCTGGTCAATGATCACATTGCCTTTAATTGTTACACCTCTTTAGGCTGTTTTAATACACAGCAGTTCCCCAAACCTCTCTTGGTCATTCTTGATATTGACATGTTTATCTGGGCCTGTTGTTTTCAGAACGTCCCTAAAATGTGGATTTTCCAAGGTGATTTCTCACAACTAGTCTTAGGTTAAACATTTTTGGCAAAGGTACTTATAGGTATTGTGCTTTCCACCAGGATGCCAAATGGCCCCATTGTTGGCGGAGAAGCTTGATTATTTGGTTAAGGTTGGTATCTACCAGGTTTCTCCATTGTAAACCCTCTTTCCTCTTGGTAATTAACAAGTCTTTTAAGGTGATACTTTGAGACCACACACGTGTCTTGTTCCAACAACATATCACTCAATGGTTCAGCATCCACTGGTAAATTTTGCCTAAATCCAATTACAGCAAAAGTTTTTGCAAAAAGTGGTTTTCTAGTTTTATCATTTCTTCTACATATATTAATTGCCATTTTCTTTTTGTGTGTGAGGGGTAAGGGGCACTATTACTATAATTCAAAAATATATATAAATATATATTTTATATGTAAATATGTATAAAGAGTATAGTAATAGTTATAAATGTATAACTCAAAATGTATATAAATAATATATATAATATATAAATATAAATAATATATATAAATAATATATATTACATATAAATAATATATAAAAATAATATATAATATATATTATATAAAAATAATATATATAATATATATTATATAAAAATAATATATATAATATATAAAAATAATATATAATATATATTATATAAAAATAATATATATAATATATAAAAATAATATATGATATATATTATATAAAAATAATATATATAATATATATTATATAAAAATAATATATATAATATATATTATATAAAAATAATATATATAATATATATTATATAAAAATAATATATATAATATTATATAAAAATAATATATATAATATTATATAAAAATAATATATATAATATTATATAAAAATAATATATATTATATTATATAAAAATAATATATATAATATATATTATATAAAAATAATATATATAATATTATATATAAATAATATATATAATATATATTATATATAAATAATATATATAATATTATATATAAATAATATATATAATATTATATATAAATAATATATATAATATTATATAAAAATAATATATAATATATATTATATAAAAATAATATATAATATATATTATATAAAAATAATATATAATATATATTATATATAAATAATATATAATATATATTATATATATATAATATATAATATATATTATATATAAATAATATATAATATATATTATATATAAATAATATATATAATATATATTATATATAAATAATATATAATATATATTATATATAAATAATATATATTATATAAATAATATATATAATATATATTATATATAAATTATATATAATATATAAATTATATATAATATATAATATATAATATATATATTATATATAATATATAATATATAAATTATATAAATAATATATAATATATAAATTATATATAATATATATTATATATAAATTATATAAATAATATATAATATATAAATTATATATAAATAATATATATAATATATAAATTATATATAAATAATATATATAATATATAAAAATAATATATATAATATATATTATATATATAATATATATAATATATATAAATAATATATATTATATATAATATATATAAATAATATATATTATATATAAATAATATATATAAATAATATATATTATATATATAAATAATATATGTAATATATATATATATTTGGAAACAGATCTTGCTCTGTCACCCAGGCTGAAGTGCAGTGGCACAATCACGGCTCACTGCAATGTCCAACTCCTGGGCTCAAGCGATCCTCACACCTCAGTCTCCCAAAGTGCTGGGATTACAGGTGCACACCACCATGCCCAGCCTCGAACTATTTTTTATTTAATGTGTTATAATTCATTACTGTCATAATTCCTCATGCTCAACGTGTCCCAGTGGGAATACCTCCGAGCTAGCTCCTGTGTCCCTCAGACATATTCCCATCAATCGTGGGGCATGTCCTTGCATTTAGAAATAATATGTTGCAGGCTCAGTGTGTACATTTCTTGCTCCAGACCTGGAATCCACCATTTTCCATGAAGCCTTGGTTTCTTCTAGTAGGGAATGGTACTTAGAGACCACAGTGTGGGTACCCCAGGGTTTTATGGCTTCCAGGCCCTTTTTACTTACTCATTCTGATAAAGAACTGGTCTTTGTTCTTCAAACATCTCTCAACCATTTCTCTACCCCACCTTCATTTTCCTTTCCTCTTCCTTTGGGCATCAAATTTTTGACAAAACGTTGGAAGCTCTGAAGACTAGAAACCGTGAACCTTAATGGTACAACATTTGAAATGAGACAACTTCATTTATTTCCCAGCACTCCCCACCCCCAAGTTGAAATGGGTTGCAACCAAGCTATTTTAAGGACTACTTATAAAGAAAGGAGCCACAGGCAGTAGTCTCACATTCAGATCTTTTTCTGGGAAGGGAGGGGAGAAGAGGAGGAATTTCATCTAATACAAATATCATTTGCATTTTAAAAGTCTATGTCTAATTGCTACTTACAGCTATAGTAAAAATTGATTTAATACACTGTAATTGTATGGTTTGAATATGTAATCAGAAATGCAAAGCTTGATGTCTTCGATTTTAATTTTCATAACTAAAACCTCTCTGTTCACATATTTCAGTAGTTTCTGGGCTTGAAACACATTTTCTAATTAATGATCAAGATGTGTGCAATAGTTCAAGACCTTTTCAGGATTTGGACCACCCTGAATAATGCATTTTATTCCACATCATAATTAAGCTTGTCCCTTTATTGAACTGGTCATTACCTTGGCCATAGGGAGATATCCCCCAGAGAGTCAGTTCGTGAATTATTAAGTGGCCTAAGATTTGCATCATCCTGACAGGTTAAAGGGCCAAATTTACTTGACTATCAAACAGTTATAGAAGATTTAAAAAAATTACAGTTTGCGACAACTGGAGCTGTACTCCTATGTTTTAATAAAAGCTCTTTCCTCAAGAACAGAGTCTCAGAACAGCACAAAACTCAATGCATGACGCTGTAAGACGAAGGACAAGCCAGTGGGTACCTGACCTGTGAAATCCAAACTCTGGCCACCTCAACACTTTCCTGTTCAAGATCAGCCTTGGTCAACACTGTATGTCAAAGTACATAAGGTGTATCAGCAGCCACCAAAACTCAAAGCAAATGGTTCAACCAAAAATGGGAACCTTCTGGTTAATTGAGAAGCCTATAGGCGACTCTAACTTAAACTGCTTACGTGGTTTTAAAAAGTAATAATAATGATATTTGCAAATCCAAGAAAAAATATTGTATGGTTTTAATTGAACAAAACAAACTCAAGGGGCCTTATATGGTTAAATAACACATTCGGTGCACCTATATAAATGATCAGCTTTTGGGTGGTAAATAATTTTTGACATGACTATCAATGTAAAATAATGGTGACATTATTCTCACCATGAGAATAGAGATATTGCCAGAAAAAAAGTTAATGATTTTGAAATGGCCCCAAAGAGTTTTGAATGTCCTGTGTAGTGAACCATTCAAGTCACCTGCACTTTTTCTTACCTTTGAGTTATTTTATAACTTTGTAAATTGTTGGAAACTGGTAGTAATGAAAATGATTCCTTGCTATAGATCTGCAAAGGAATTTTGTTTGGTGGAATGTAACTGATTATGGCCCTGTGGATATTCACCATTTTTGCACTTATTTCAGCATTCCTGGAAAAAAAATTAAAAAAAAATAAAACCTCTTTATGTGCTTTTTTAAGTACTCAAGGAGCAACTCCTTCCCTTCAGGCAAAAGGCAACCTGCTTCAAGCCAGCTCTGTAAACCTCTGTCTGCCCCAGTCCAGAGGCTCCTCATCCTGAAGCGTTCTTACAGCTCTCAGCTCTGTTATGCTCCTTGGTTCACAACACTTTTTGATTCTTTCCATATATTTCCTTATGCTTTGCTGTTTCTTTAGTCTCCCCAAGTCAATTATGAAAGTCCATCCACCAACAAAGAAGTACTTCACATTGTCTTCAATATTCCTATGGCATTCTTTGAAAATAAACTCTCCTGTTGCTGTTGTGATCATTGTTAGGGGTATGAAATACAGAAAGTTTGTGTTTGCATTTTTCATATACCTTCCATCAAATCAAGAGTTACCCTCCACCCCCAAGATCAGCTATGGTTACTATGAAAATCATCATCGTTTGATTTATTTCAGCTCCTCTTCACCCACCCTACCTAATGACCCCCAATTCTGACTGCCACAAGGATTCTGTAGGAAAGCACCACAACAACCTAGAGAAGTAGAGAACACAACAGATGTGGATATAGAACATTTGAATAATATAAACTGATATCTCTGTCAATTTCTGTACTTTTTCAACAGAAAAAAAGACACAACCTTTTCGAATGTTCACAGTATATTTACAAAGGTCATCATATCCTGAGCTACAAAATTTAAAAAAAACCTAAATTAATGTCCAAAATAACAAAACGAGGTGGGAGGCAGGACTCCACTCCAGAAGTGGGGCTCAGACACAGGACCAGACTGAGGACAAAAGTAAAACAAGGAAGAGATGAAAGCGCCTCTCCATAAGACACGCCCACCAGTGTGCCATGTCAGTTTACCATTGCCATGGCAACACCCAGAATTTACCATGCCTTTCTGTGGCAACAACCCGGAAGTGCCACCCGTTTTTCTAGAAAATTCTGAATGGCCTGCCCCTTAATTTGCATGTAATTAAAAGTAGGCATAAATATGACTGCCAAACTGCCCCTGAGCTGCCACCTCCATGCACTGCCTAGCGGGCAGCACTGCTCTGCTACCCTCATGAAGCACTAACACTACCGCCTCAGTAAAGCTGTTTCTTCCACCCCTGACTCGCTCTTGAATTCTTTCCTGAGGGCAGCCACGAACCTTCCCAGGGTAAGCTCCAGCTTTGGGGCTCTCCTGCCCTACATAGAAAGCACATACCCTTACCACCATGGAAACAAAATAGCAAAGTGATCCAGTAAGCCCCCCAAAATTGAATACCTTGTAAACTGAAAATCACTCTCTTGGTCAAACTAGAAATCAACAAAAATCACCACCTATAAATAGATGACAGCAAGAGTGATACATGTCAAATGTCAGAAAAAAATAGCTGTCTAGATTGAAAAATAAAGCCACAATGTTGTATAGCTCCATCCATTGAAAGGTAGAGTTTTTTGTTGTTGTGGTTGTTGTTGTTTTGAGATGGAGTCTCGCTCTGTCGCCCAGGCTGGAGTGCAGTGGTACAATCTCGGCATGAGTCATGGTGCCTGGCCTGAAAGGTAGAGTTTGTTACTCAGCCCTTGAACCTGGGCTATCCCCTGACTTGCTCTGGCCAACAGAACCTGTGGGAGTGACATTGCATGAATTCCTGAGCCTAATAGTCTGTTTTGTTTCGTTTTTTGAGATGGACTGTCGCTCTCTCGCCCAGGCTGGAGTACAGTGGTGCGATCTCGGCTCACTGCAACCTCCACCTCTCAGGTTCAAGCGATTCTCCTGCCTCAGCCTCCCGAGTAGCTGGGATTACAGGCACCCACCACCATTCTCAGCTCATCTTTGTATTTTTAGTAGAGACAGGGTTTCACCATGTTGGCCAGGCTGGTCTCGAACTCCTGATCTCAGGTGATCCACCCACCTCGGCCTCCCAAAGTGCTGAGATTACAGGCATGAGCCACTGCGCCCGGCCAACAGTCTGTTTTTGCTCTCTGGGAATGTTGTCCTGGCACCGCCACTTAAGGAAGCCAGTCTAGCCCACTGAGGATGAGTGGCCAGGTGAAGAAGAACACAGGGCCAGCACGCACTACAGGACACATGAGTGAGGCCCTTGGACCTTCCAGCCCAGCTGGCCCAGCAGCCAAATGCCACGCATCAATGACCCCGGGTAAGCAGAGGAACCACGCAGCCAACCCAAAATATTATCAGACATAAACTGTTGACAGATTAAGCCGACGTGTTAGGGTGGTTTGTCATGCAGCATTAGTTAACAAACAATAACTTTAATTGTTTTCATTATTTATCATGGTTTTTTTTTTTTTGAGACAGAGTTTCACTCTGTCGCCCAGGCTGGGGTGCAGTGGCACGATCTCGGGTCATTGCCACCTCCACCTCCCAGGTTCAAGCGATTCTTCTGCCTCAGCCTCCTGAGTAGCTGGGACTACAGGCACCTGCCACCAGGCCTGGCTAATTTTTGTATTTTAAGTAGAGACAGGGTTTCACCATCTTGGTCAGGCTGGTCTGGTCTTGAACTCCTGACCTCGTGATCTGCCCGTCTCAGCCTCCCAAAGTGCTGGGATTACAGGCGTGAGCCATCGTGCCCGGCCAATCATGACATTTTTAACACATCACACACGCGCGCGTGCACACACACACACACACACACACACACACATTGCAGAGGACGTCTGCTGTTTTGGCCCACCCAGGATCCAGGTCCCTTTCCTCTGGTCACAGGTCCTCTCTGGAGGATTGTGGGTCTCCGGGAGTTGGGTGAGACTCAGGTGAAGTCAATCCGTGTTGTTAAGTTTTGAAGAGAAGGCAACGGTTAAAGAAAGACAGAGGAGAGAGAGAGAGAGGTGGCTCTACAACAATGCAGGCTTTAGGTCCAGAACAAGATCTGCAGGGAGGTGGGGGACCAGCTTAATGCCAGAGCCCACTGCCAGTTACAGGCTGGGGTAATTTACAAGTCTGGCCGGGGAGAAGGGGGATCTGGACAGTACGGCTTGCTGCCCAGGAGGATATCGATAAATTGTTTCTGTGATCAGGTGCTTTGGCTCTTTTTCTGGTGGGATGTTTTCCACGCCCGTCCTGGAAAACGAATTTTTTTAATGCCATTTAAATTAGGATCAAAGAAGCCAGGCCCAGTGGCTCACGCCTGTAATCCCAGCACTTTGGGAGGCCGAGGCAGGTGGATCACGAGGTCAGGAGATCGAGACCATCCTGGCTAACACGGTGAAACCCCGTCTGTACTAAAAATACAAAAAATTAGCTGGGCGTGGTGGCGGGCGTCTGTAGTCTCAGCTACTCAGGAGGCTGAGGCAGGAGAATGGCGTGAACCCGGGAGGCGGAGCTTGCACTAAGCAGAGATCATGCCACTGCACTCCAGCCTGGGAGACAGAGCGAGACTCCATCTCAAAAAAAAAAAAAAAAAAAAAAAAAAATTAGAATCAAAGATAATCTACAGGCCAGATGCAGTGGCTCATGCCTGTAATCCCAGTAGTTTGGGAGGCCAAGGCAGTAGGATCGTTTGAGGCCAGGAGTTCAAAACTAGCCTGGGCAACATAGTGAGACCCCGTCTCTACAAAAAATGAAAAAATCAGCTGGGTGTGATGGTGCACACCTGTAGTCCCAGCTGCTTAGGAAGCTGAGTTGAGAGGATTGCTTGAGCCCAGAAGTTCAGAGGCTGCAGTGAGCTGTGATTGCACCACTGCACTCCAGCCTGGGAGAAAGAGCAAGACCCTGCCTCTATACAGAAATTTAATTAGATAAACTTACAACTAAATATGTTAAAAACAAACATAAACATAATAAATACTCAGATCTTCTTTTCCCCATCATCTATCATGTTTTGACTTTGAGGTTACTTGCAGCTATTGTGTCTGTACGGTAGAAACGCTATAAAATGGTGCCATCTCTTCCTAGATCCACATTAGGTGACTACATGTTGTAGCTGAAAATCTGCCTTGGTGTGAGTTTTGGAAATTGATAAACGCTACAAATCAGGCTTGAAAATATTTTTTTTAATTGCATAGATCTCTGTTATCATAGCATTTTGGGAGGCCGAGGCGGGTGGATTGCCTGAGCTCAGGAGTTTGAGACCGGCCTGGGCAACATGGTGAAACCCGTCTCTACTAAAATACAAAATATTAACTGGACATGGCGGCGCGCGCCTGTAGTCCCAGCTTCTGGAGGCTGAGACAGGAGAATTGCTTGAACCTGGGAGGTGGAGGTTTCAGTGAGCTGAGATTGGGCCACTGCACTCCAGCCTGGGTGACAGAGTGAGACTTCGTCCCCCCACCTAAAAAAAAAAATTGCGTGGATCTAAGAAAGTGGTGGGAAAAAATGTTAATGCCAATTAAACTTAAAAGTGAATAGTATTTATAGCTGTCACATTATACATAGCACAGACAACTGAGAAAATAGTCTTCTGATATTCAAAAATTATTATCTGATTCAGCAAAGAAGTTGCTTATGTCATTGACAAACAAGTGATGTACCGACATATGTCTTATTTCACTTTCATCTTACTCCTTAAATAAAAATAGCAATCAGCATTTATGTCATAAGTATACTAGTTGATTGCAATCATTGGTTGGCTGTAGATATAAGACGTCAGCAAAAATTAACGTAAACCTTTTGTTATAACCAACTGGCTATATGAAATTTACAATAAAGAATACCATATACCATATATTTTATTACTATTTATAAGTTATATAATGGATTCTTTTTTTTTTTTTTTCCGACACAGTTTCATTCTTGTTGCTCAGGCTGGAGTGCAATGGTGTGGTCTCCGCTCACTGCAACCTCCGCCTCCCGGGTTCAAGTGATTCTCCTGCCTCCGCCTCCCAAGTAGCTGGGATTACAGGCATGAGCCACTGTGCCCAGGCTAATGCATTCTTTAGTATCAGTAAAATTTATAAAATGTTGATACATTAAATAATACTTCTCTACCCATGTCCAGAAATAAAGGTAAAAGTCAAAAATAATTAGATAAATAAATGTTAAATATACAACATTTTTTCCAGTCTCCTGATAAATATTTACCAGCATCCAGCATACTAAGTGGGCACAAGGCAAACTTTTGGGTGATGGAAATGATCTGTATATTGACTGGACTGATGGTTTCATGGTATATACATTTGTTAAAATTCATCAAACTATGCACTTAAAATGTATGCATTTTATTATATGTAAATTATACCTCAGTAAATTTGATTTTTAAAAAAACATAAAATTGGCTAGGTGCGGTGGCTCACTCCTGTAATCCTAGCACTTTGGGAGGCCGAGGTGGGTGGATCACAAGGTCAGGAGTTCAAGACCAGCCTGACCAACATGCTGAAACCCCATCTCTACTAAAAATACAAAAATTAGCCGGGTGTTGGGGTGGGCGGTTGTAACCCCAGCTACTCAGGAGGCTGAGGCAGGAGAATCTCTTGAACCTGGGAGGCGGAGGGTGCAGTGGGCCAAGATCACGCCACTGCACTCCAGCCTGGGCGACAAAGCGAGACTCCATCTCAAAAAAAAAAAAAAAAGCATGAGAAAACGACAACAAAAAAACATAAAAGTGGAGACAAAGGATAAGATGATGAAGACTCCACAGTACTTGAAAAATTATTTGGGGTCCAGGCATGGTGGCTCACGCCTGTAACCCCAGCACTTTGGGAGGCTGAGGCGGGCAGATCGCTTGAGTTTAAGAGTTCAAGACCAGCCTGGACAACATGGTGAAAACCCGTTTCTACCAAAAGTACAAAAATTAGCCGGGCATGGTCTCACGAGCCTGTAATCCTGCTACTCGGGAGGCTGAGGCAGAAGAATCGCTTGAACCTGGGAGGCAGAGGTTGCAGTGAACCAAGATCATGCCACTGCATTCCAGCCTGGGCAACCCAGCGGGACTCTGACTCAAAAAAAAAGGCGGAGGGTGGGGGATTACAGTATTTTGTTTGTTTGTGTATTTATTTTGAACTTCATTTAAGCCTAGAGAAGGCAAAAGTCACAGACGCCTCCCCGACAAACTGCCAGCTCCACAGCCGATGCATGGCTGATGCTCTGGGCCCTTGGTCCTGGCGCCAGCACGCCTCTGTCTCTCATCTTCTGCAAATACCCAGGAGATCTTTCCTCTGTTAAAATAACAGCTGAGATTAATAGCTTTTGCAGTAATTATTGGTGACAGTAAAGGAAATGTGTGATTTGTACTTTTTTTTTTTTTGTGAGACAGGATCTCACTCTGTCACCTAGGCAAGAGTGCAGTGACACAACCATGGCTCACTGCAGCCTCGACCTCCCAGGGCTCAAGGGATCTTCCTGCCTCAGCCTCCCAAGTAGCTGAGATTACAGGTGTGCACCACCATGCCCGGATAATTTTTGTATTTTATTTATTTTGTAGAGGCAGGGTCTTGCACAGTCACCCAGGCTGGAATGTAGTGGTGCAACCACTGCTCACTGCAGCTTTGACCTCCCCAAACTCAAGCCATCCACCCACCTCAGCCCCTCCGAGAAGCTGGGATTGACTACAGGCATGCACCACTATGCCTGGCTAATTTTTGTATAATTTTTGTATTTTTATTTACTTAGTTTTTTCTGTAGAGACAGTGGTCAGTGGTCCCACTATGTTGCCCAGGCTGGTCTTGAACTCCTGGGCTCAAGTGATCCTCCTACCTCATCCTCCCAAAGTGCTCAGACTACAGGCATGAGCCATCACACCTGGCCTGAATTTGTGCTTTTAAAAGCCTCTCTAAGTATTTGGTGAATTTTCCACAGAGATATCCTTCTGCCCTTAGCTCTTCTGTGCGGGAGGTGGACAGGAATGAGCCCATTCACTCTGGAGTCATGTCTTCGCCACTGTCTGAGAACAAAAGCCAAGTCTGAAAGTCAAAGTCACGAATATAGAGGGAAAGTCACATATCTGGACATTCTGTCTGAATGAAGATCGGCATTCACAGAGCATTCGGAAACACTAAAACCTTTATTTTTTCATCCAGATATGTTACAATATGTTATAATATGTTACAATCACATCATTCTCTTTATTTAGGTACACATCTGTATATGATATATATGTCATATTCATATTGACCTATATGATATATGTCATATATACATGGTTTTATAGCAAGACAAATGCTTGTTAAGGACAAATTGGTTTTACTTATTTTTGTGAATTAAAATCCTACCACTAGACTTGCCTTTAGCACCCTACGCCAAGTGGCTTATGAGTTATCAGTTAACACCAGTTACCAATCAGTAGGCACTTATGGAGTAGTGACTACGTGTTTATAACGCCCGCCTTTCTGTAAAGATGGGCATTTATTGCTTTGTGTTTCTTTAATTGATGTAATTAATCCTGGCTCATTGTTTCCAACCTATTCCTCTTCTTGGCCCAGCTGAAGAAGTATTAAGTTGGTACAAAACCAATTGCAGTCTTTGTCATTACTTTTTTTTTTTTTTTTTTTTTTGAGATAGAGTCTCATTCTGTCGCCCAGACGGGAGTGCAACAGTGCGATCACGGCTCACTGCGACCTCTGCCTCCCAGGTTCAAGCAATTCTCCTTCCTCAGCCTCCTGAGTAGCTGGGATTACAGGCACCTGCCACCACCTCTAGCTAATTTTTGTATTTTTAGTAGAGACAGGGTTTTGACATGTTGGCCAGGCTGGTCTTGAACTCCTGACCTCAAGTGATCCACCCGCCTCAGCCTCCCAAAGTGCTGGAATTACAGGCGTGAGCCACTTCGCCCAGCCTTTGTCATTACTTTTGATGGCAAAAACTGCAATTAATTTGCACCAAGCGAATACATGTCTTGACGTATCTTCATTATCAGTTGACCTTTGGATTTTCACTCTGAAATGATTCTATCACAAAGAGAATCTTTAAGTTTGTAATTAATAATTTAATTGAGCTGGGCATGGTGGCTCACATCTGTAATCCCAGCACTTTGGGAGGCTGAGGTGAAAGGATTGCTTGAGGCCAGGAGTTCGAGACCAGCCTGGGCAACATAGTGAGGTCTTGTCTCTACAAAAAAATTTTAAAATTAGCCAGCCATGGTGGCATGCACCTGCAGTCCCAGCTACTCGGGAGGCTGAGGTGGGAGAATTGATCGAGCCCAAGAGTTCAAGGTTACAGTGAGCTATGATCGCACCACTGCCCTCCAGTCTGGGTGACAGAGTAAGACTCTGTCTCTAAAATAATAATAATAATAATAATTTAATTAATCTTATATTAATTGAGAATTTGGGTGATAGTAGTCCATTGTAGCAAATACACTATTATTTAAGGAGTAAGGGTTAACTTTCTCATCAATCAAAACATTTCAGTACAACCCCAGGAAGAAACAGATCTGTGTAAACTGCAGGGAAGACGATTGAGCCCAGGAGGGTACTTAGCTCAGTGCCGTCACACAGGAGAGGTATAGACACTCTGACACAGAGTTTTGCTGCTCTTTCTTTCCAAAATCAGCCCTGGTCACACCGCTCCATGCTCCTTGAGCCCAGAAAGTCACTTGGGCTCCCAAAGACAGCCAGGGCACTTTAGAATGCCGTAGCCCACAGGCCAGCCCATGGCTATCTGCATGCACCCAGAAAGCCCACCTAGAACCACTCAGTAAAATGCACAGTAAGGGCACGGAGACAAGGCTTAGGGTTGTCTAAGAATCAGAGTGCAGCTGTGGAATACATGGGAACTGTCTCATGGCTCTGGCGCGGTTTGCTCACTCATTCCCATGGGAGGATTCCAGATGGTTAGTGTGTGTATCCCCAGCCCACATGGCCTCCCAGGCGAGGGTCATTTGCTCACCACATTTACCACTTTTGCTGTATCCATATACCATCCTATTCTACCCAGAGGATTTTTACCCTCACTGTGTGCTGGATCCAATTCCTACTGGATTGCAAGAGTCAATTGTTAAATTTTCAGAAAATGTGCAAGCTGTATTTTGTTTTGTTTTGTTTTGTTTTGTTTTCTTTAATTTTTGAGACAAGGTCTCACTCTGTCACCCACGCTGGATTGCAGTGGCGCAACCTCAGCTCACTGCAACCTCCACCTTCTGGGCTCGAGTTATCCTCCTACCTCAGCCTCCTGAGTAGCTGGGACTACAGGTGCATGCCACCATGCCCAGCTAATGTTTTGTATTTTGGTAGAGATGGGGTTTTGCTATGTTGCCCAGGCTGGTCTTGAGCTCCTGAGCTCAAGCAATCCACCCGCCTCAGCCTCCCAAAGTGCTGGGATTACAGGCATGAGCCACAGCACCTGGCCCATAAGCTGGTTTTTAAACATAGTCATTATTTAAAAAAAAAAAAAAAAGAGCTTATAATTAAGTATTGTGTTAAAATATGAAGGTACTAAATACCTAAAGCATCATTCCTGACTATTTTACTGTGTTCTACTCCCACATTTGCTCTGATGTTAGTTACATCTGTTGCCTCTATGGTGGGAATACAATATAATGATGTGCTACTGTGCCCAACTCAGCTCCCTGTTCAGTGACCTCACATTGGCAACCTGAAATTGGCCATGGTGGAAGAGTTTACACCACAGAAAGCAGCAAATGTGACAAATCAGGGTTTCTTTTGTTTTGTTTTGTTTGTTCCAAGAAACTTTGTTACGCATTTCCCAACGCACTGCCAGATATTGGCATATCCCTTGTGGGGCTGGAGTGGGATGAATAGCAGTTAGTCTGGTGAATAGCAGGAGACCTTCCTAGCAGAGTGGATGGTCTGCACAGACACCTGGAGATAGCAAAGGGCATGAGCCAGGGCCAGCCTGAGACTGTTAAGAGGACCTGGGTACTGCCCAGGTGTCAAAGAAAATGAGGACCGAGGGCAGGCGCCATGGTCCGTACCTATAATCCCAACACTTTGGGAGGTCGAGGTGGGAGGATCGCTTGAAGCCAGGAGTTCGAGACCAGCCTGGGCAACAAAGCGAGACCCCCATCTCTACAAAAGTTAAAATAGGTCACAGTGGCTCACACCTGTAATCCCAGCACTTTAAGAGGCTGAGGTGGAAGGATCACTTGAGGCCAGGAGTTCAAGACAAGCCTGGGTAACACAGCAAGACCCCATCTCTAAAAAGTAAAAATATCTCTTGAATGAATGAGTGAGTGAGTAATGTTACTAGATGAGACCAAAGAATTGCCTTCTCAGGACGTTTTTTGTTTTTTTGTTTGTTTGTTTTGGTTTGGTTTGGTTTGTTTTTTTTGAGACAGAGTCTCAGTCTGTCACCCAGGCTAGTGTGCAGTGGCGCGATCTCAGCTCACTGCAACCTCTGCCTCCTGAGTTCACGCCATTCTCCTGCCTCAGCCCCCCAAGTAGCTGAGACTACAGGCGCCCGCCACCACGCCCGGCTAATTTTTTGTATTTTTAGTAGAGACAGGGTTTCATCACATTAGCCAGGATGGTCTCGATCTCCTGACCTTGTGATCCACCCGCCTCAGCCTCCCAAAGTGCTGGGATTACAGGCATGAGCCACTGCGTCCGGCCAGGATGTTTTTAAGGACAGGTGAGTGTCCTTCTAATTTTATTTGAGGAGAGGAAGGTCTTCCTCATCTCCTTTGAGGTTGGTTCTCTTTGGATGAGGCAGGTGGAGGCTACGATCAAATTTCATCTTGGCCCCCAATCATACAATACCCCTGTCTGCATCAAGTTCCCCAGAATTAAGACCCAGAACTGAGAGTTATCCAAAGGCCCATGGGGGCATAAACAGCCAGGAATGAAAAAAAAATTATTGGTGCCAAACTGTAGAGAAAAAAATGCAAAGTCAAGATGAATACACTTGATGAAACTCAAATCCAAGCCCTTGCGTTGTCATTTATTATTTTTATATATGCATTATATTGGATGTGGAATGGGGTGCATTTCCGTATATTTAACATTTTATGTAATGGGTGCTCCAAAACTAAAGGAGCCCAGGAGGCTCTTAAAATAGCCCGCTTCCTGTTAGCCAGCAAACTTTCATTTCTTTTCCTTTCTTTTTTTTTTTTTTTTTCTGAGACAGGATGTCACTCTGTCTCCCAGGCTGGAGTGCAGTGGCACAATCATAGCTCACTGCAGCCTTGAACTCCTGGGCACACCACAATTCCTGGCTTATTTTTTAATTTTTTTGCAGAGACGGGGGGGTCTCATTATGTTGCCCAGGCTGGTCTCGAACTCTTGGCCTCAAGCAATCCTCCTGCTTCAGCCCCCAAAGTGCTGGGATTACAGGTGTGAGCCACCATGCACAGCCAGTCTGTGTCTTTCTAGCCATGACAAGGAAGTCCTGACGAGGTAATATAGCCATCTCCTCACCCTCCTGTATGGCCATCTCATGGTAAAGAAAGCTGTTATCCCAGAAGTGGCCACAAAAGCTTGGACGGAGCTCCTTCTCAAGTGAAAGACTATAACTAGTTTTCAATAAGAAGCTTTCTTTTTTTTGAGACAGAGTCTTGCTCTGTCGCCCAGGCTGGAGTGTGCAGTGGCGCGATCTTGGCTCACTGCAACCTCCCCGCTTCCAGGTTCAAGTGATCCTCCTGCCTCAGCCTCCCGAGTAGCTGGGGCTACAGGCACCCACCACCACACTCTGCTATTTTTGTATTTTTTTTTAGTAGAGATGGGGTTTCACCATGTTGACCAGGCTGGTCTCGAACTCCTGATCTCAGGTCATCCGCCCACCTCGGCCTCCCAAAGAGCTGGGTTTATAAGCGTGAGCCACTGCACCCGGCCAGGTTTATTTTTTAATGGACCAAACTCTGCTTCTGCTCCTTGCATTTCAGTGAGTTCCACGGCACAGTTTCCATGATATCATGACTGATCCATGCAGGATCACGGCTAATAAACGGCTCTAAAACAACCTGTGAAGACATAACCTTCAAGTGTGCCAGGTACCAATCTGCAATTCCACATGCTGCACACACAGCTCTGAAGCCCACGCTCCCCGCAAGCCCGCCGTGGCTTTCTCAGAGAGAATCGGGCATATGGAACCATAATGGAGCATAAATTTACAGCAACAGAGATGGACGAGGGAGATTAAAGCTTCATCTGTAAGGACATACTGCATGGCAAAAAAAGAAAAAGAAAAAGAAAAAAGAAAACAACAGTTATTGTAGTTTCTGCTTTGTAGTATAATGAGAAACTCAATCGCTTTTGATAGAGTGTGGGCTCCCTCTGCTGCTTGCAGGAGACACCAGGACTCCAGGCATTTGGGGTTCCTTGGAGATCAGCGCAGAGGAGGTGGCCTGACGTGGGAAGAGAAAGATGGGGCTGAGCGTTGCAGACGGACCGACTTGTTCTGCAGGCGCTGACCCTGTGGGCTTCTCAGAGTACTTGTGCTGCTGCTGCACCAAGAAGCAAGAAATGGAAATAAGAGAAAAACGCAAAGAAACTGTAAGATGCACTGGCCACATCACCTGTGTGCACAGTGGAATGCATCACGGAAGCAATGCAGCCTGCCCAGAGCAGCTTCTCCTTCCCTCCCTCCCTCCTTCCCTCCCTCCCTTCCTGTTTAAATTTTTGCAGAGATGGGGTCTCGTTATGTTGCCCAGGCTGGTCTGGAACTCCTGGCTTAAAGCAATCCTCCCGCCTCAGCCTCCCGAGTAGCTGGGACTACAAGTGCAAGCCACTGCTCTTCCTTCCTTCCTTCTTTCCTTCTTTCCCTTCCTCCCTTCCTTCCTGCCTTCTCCTTTTGTCCCTCCCTCCCTTCTTTCCTTTTCCCTCCAACCCTGCTTCCCTCCTTCCCTCCCTTCCTACCTACCAACCTTCTTTCCTTCCTCCTTCCTCGTTTCCTCCCTCCTTCCCTCCCTCCCTCATTCATTTCCCAGTCACAGGGTAGGACTGCACTTCCCCACCCGCTTTGATGTTAGGCATAGTCACATGATTCACTTTGGCCAACACAATATAAAGAGAAATGACGGGTATCATCTCTGGCTGGAAACTTAAAGGGACTGGTCGGGCACGATGGCTCATGCCTGTAATCCTAGCACTTTGGGAGGCCGAGGCAGGCGGATGACTTGAGGTCAGGAGTTCGAGACCAGCCTGGCCAACATGGTGAAACCCCATCTCTACTAAAAATATAAAAATTAGCCGGGTGCAGTGGCATGTGCCTGTAATCCCAGCTACTCAGGAGGCTGAGGCAGGAGAATCACTTGAACCCAGGAGGCACAGGATGCAGTGAGCCAAGATCACACCACTGCACTCCAGCCTGGGTGACAGAGCAAGACTCCATCTCCAAAAAAAAATTTAAAGGGACAGTGTGCAGGTCACTAGGTTATCTCTTCCATGGTACTTGGTAGCACTGAGATTACAGCTGCTCTGTCAGCCTAGGTCTCAGAGTGAGAAAACGAGGTAGGAGGCAGAACAGATTCCAGAGTCAGGGCTTGGACACCGGACCTGATTGAAGACTAGCTAAAACAGGGACGTACTGGAAGCTTCTTTCCATAAGACGCGTCCACCAGTGCGTCATGTCAGTTTACCATTTCCATGGCAACACCCAAAAGTTACTGCCCCTTTCCATGGCCATGACTCAACAACCCGGAAGTTACCACCCCTTTTCTAGAAATTTCTGCATAATCTGCCCCTTGATTTATATATAATTAAAAGTGGGTCTAAATGTGGCTGCAGCACTGCTTCTGAGCTGCTCCTCCAGGCGCACTGCCTGTGGGGTGGCCCTGCTCTGCAAGGAACAGCCCCTCTGCTGCTGCTGCTGCGCATGACCGCTTCAAGAAAAGTTGCTATCCAACACCACCAGCTTGTCCTGGAATTCTCTCCTGGGCAAAGCCAAGAAACACTCCCGGGCTTAGCCCCAATTCTGGGGCCTGTCCTGCTAAGGAAGGAGGGAGGGTGAAAGAAAGAAATAAATGTGTAATTAGTTTGCTAGGGATGCCATATAAAACTACCACAAACTGAGTGGCTTAGAACAAAAGAAAATTGCTGGCCATGCAGAAAGAAGTACTGCAGTACCTGATGGTAATAATTTTCCTTTCTGAAAAAATCAGGCTGGGCATGCTGGCTTGTGCCTGTAATCCCAGCAGGGATTTGGGAGGGATTTGGGAAGCCGAAGTGGGAGGAATGTTTGAGGCCAGGAGTTTGAGAGCAGCCTGGGCAACATAACAAGACCCCATCTGCAAAATGTTTAAAGAGCTGGACATGATGGTGCGCACCTGTAGTCCCAACTCCTAGGGAGGCCAAGGCAGGAGGATCACTTGAGCCCAGGAGTTTAGAGTTCAGCCTGGGCAACAGAGTGAGACCCCGTCTCTTTTTTTAAAGAAAAAAATTGTCTCACAGTTCTGGAAGCTAGAAATGCTCTTTACTCTGTTTATGCAACATTATCATGCTGTTTGAGTACTATCTTGTTCTTGATTTTTGAATGTAATAACTCCGTAAATATTGTTATAATAATACTTGGAAAACATTTAAACATCCTCTTTCATTTCCTGAGTTAGTCCTCTTTCTTTTGAGGTTGTTTTTATTCCTGATTATTTTTCTTGGCCTCTGTTGTAAGGGTACCCAGGATTTGTTTAAATTAGATATGGGAAGACATACAGGCACGGAAATGACTGTCAAGGTGTCAGCGGGGCCACACTCCCTCTGAAACCTGCAGGAAGAGGCTCCTTCCCCATCTCTTCCTAGCTACTTGTGGTTTGCTGGTAATCTCTGGCACTCCTTGGCTTATAGATACATCATTCCAATCATGGTCATCTTCCCCTGTGCATGTCTGTCTCTGTGTCCAAATTTTCCAATTTCCCTCCCTCCCCCCACCTCTCACCTTTCTTTCTTTTTTTTTTTTTTTTTGGTTTGAGACAGAGTCTTACTCTGTTGCCCAGGCTGGAGTGCAGTGGCACGATCTCAGCTCACTGCAACCTCTGCCTCCTGAGTTCAAGCGAATCTCCTGCCTCAGCCTCCCGAGTAGCTGGGATTACAGGTGTCGCCACCACACCTGGCTAATTTTTGTATTTTTAGTAGAGACAGGGTTTCACCATGTTGGCCAGGCTGGTCTCGAACTCCTGACCTCAGGTGATCCGCCCTCCTTGGCCTCCCAAAGTACTGGGATTACAGGCGTGAGCCACCGTGCTTGGACCAAATATCCACTTTTTATAAGGACACCAGTCATATTGGATTACGGCCCACCCCCAATGTCCTCATTCTAACTTGATTACTTTTGTAAAGACCCTATTTCCAAGGTCACATTCTAAGATACTGAGGGTTAGGACTTCAACGTATCTTTTTGCAGGGACATAATTCCACCTATAACAGCAAGTTCACATAGCTCAGCCTTTCAGCTGGCTTCTTACCAGTCAATAAACCCACCCATATACTTGGAGCTCCTAATCAAATCTTTCTTACTTTCTCCTTAAAAATGAACAGGTTAGGCCGGGCGTGGTGGTTCACACCTGTAATCCCAGGACTTTGGGAGGCCAAGGCGGGTGGATCACCTGAGGCCAGGAGTTCAAGACCAGCCTGGCCAATCTGGTGAAACCCATCTCTACTAAAGATACAAAAATTAGCCGACTGTGGTGGCGCCCACCTATTGTCCCAGCTACTCGCGAGGCTGAGGCAGGAAGGCAGAGGTTGCAGTGAGCCAAGATTGCACCACTGCACTCCAGCTTGGGCAACAGAGCGAGACTCCATTCCCCACCCCCAGCCCAAAAAAAATGAACAGGTTAATCAAGGACCACCAACTATCTAATGAGAGCCTATGGCATGTGGGAGAGACTGTAATAACCATGTTTTCTTTTTTTTTTTTTAATTTTAGATACAGGGGTCCATGTGCAGGTTTGTTACACGGATATATTGCATGATGCTGAGGTTTGGGCTTCTATTGATCCTGTTACCTATATAATGAACATAGTACCCAATAGAGAGTTTTTCAGCTCTTCCCCTCCTCCCTCCCTCCCACTTTCAGAGTCCCCAGTGTTGGTTGTTTCCATCTTTATGTCTATGCACACCTGAGATTTAGCTCCCACTTATAAGTGAGAACATGCGATTTTTGGTTTTCTGTTCTGTGTTAATTTGCCTAGGATAAAGGCCTCCAGCTGCATCCATGTTGCTCCAAAGAACATAATTTCTTTCTTTTTCATGGCTGCATAGTATTCCATGGTATCTATGTACCATGCATTTTCTAGTTTCTGTTTTTGATGCTCTGACATCTTGGGGCCTTACTGACCCTGAAGGGATGGTCCCTCCCAGGGCTAGCCAAATCCTAAAGATAGTAAATGACTCTCCTGTAAGCACAGCTTTCAGATGCACACCAGCCAATCCAGAGGTCATTCCCCAACCACCTCCGCTTCAGGGCCCTCACAGGGCTGTTACACTCAGGGCAACTATTTCTCTGCCCTAGTCACCCCAGGGCCCAGTACCAGACAATTAGAGGCAGAGCCCACAAAAATTACTCAAACTAGCCAATCCTGAGCCTGCGTATCTGCCTCACCTGTTCCTTCTCACAGAACTCACAAAAAAGGCTCTCATCCACTTTTACCCTCTTCCCTCTGCCTCGTGACTGCCCCTGGCCCCTGTGTGGTGTGCCCTGCCTCCTGTTTCTGGCGGTCTGTGAATCTAAGCTTTTTCCTTCATGACAGTCATTTCCGTGCCTGTATGTCTTCCCATATCTAATTTAAACAAATCCTGGGTACCCTTACAACAGAGGCCAAGAAAAATAATCAGGAATAAAAACAACCTCAAAAGAAAGAGGACTAACTCAGGAAATGAAAGAGGATGTTTAAATGTTTTCCAAGTATTATTATAACAATATTTAAGATATTACATTCAAAAATCAAGAACAAGATAGTACTCAAACAGCACGATAATGTTGCATAAACAGAGTAAAGAGAATAAGTAAATAAATAAATTTTTAAATGGTGCAATAAGGGAACAAGAAAGTGTTCTTATAAAATAAAAATATAATGGCTTAAATAAATTCAGGAGAAAGGTCAGATGATAAAACAGAAGAAGGCTTCCATAAAGTAGGACAAAAAGACAGAGATGGAAGACATGAAAGAAAAGGGATGTGAAAGATTTATCCAGGAGGTCCAGTTTACAGCTGTCCCAGATAGAGAAAGATAGAAATCAAAGAGGAAAAAAGTGTCAAATGGACAACAAAACAAAATTGCCCAAAAGTTAAAGATAGAAGTTTCCAGATCAAAAGAATCTACCAACAAACAGGACAAGGGCTTTTAAAAGACCCAAACCTTTGCAAAATTTCAGAATCCTGGGAGGAAAAGGAAAGATTCTACAACCTTTCTTTCTCTTCTTTTTCTTTCTCTTTCTTTCCTTCCCTCCTTCCTTCTTCCTTTCCCATTCCTCTTCCCCTTCCCCTTTTCTTCCCCTCCCTCCCTCCCTCTGTCTCTCCCTCCCTCCCTCCCTCTGTCTCTCTCTCTCTCTCTCTCTCTCTCTCTCTTTCTCTCTTTCGGGGCTCACTCTGTCACCCAGGAAAATTCCTAGGCTCAAGCAATTCCCACCTCAGCTTCCCAAGTGGCTGGGACTACAGGTATGCACCACCATGCCCTAATTTATAAGTTGTTGTAGAGACAGGGTTCTCACTAGGCTCATCATGTTGCCCAGGCTGGTCTCTAACTCCCAGCCTCAAGCGATCCTCCCACCTCGGCCTCCCAAAGTCCTGGGATTACAGCTGTGAGTCACCACACTTGGCCAAAAGCTTTCAGAAAGAAGAAAAAAAAAAACACCACTCACGAAGGAATAGGAATCAGACTTTTGTATCATGAACACCAAATGCCAGAAGACAGATGAGATGTACCTTTATACTCCAAAGGGAGTGGACACTAAACACAACTGGATCACGAACTGACAAGAAAACAAACAGTGGTGGTGAAGGTTATTTGAATAACTGGAGAGACAAATGTGGGCTACATCAGGTAGATGATACTATTTTATCTATATTAATGTATTGGGTACAATAATTGTATTATATATAAGTATATCTTTGTTCTTAGGATATACACGTAGGAGTGAACTGACATGATATTTGAAACTTTCAAATGGTTCAAAAAAACTGTGTGTGTGTGTGTGTGTGCATATGCACACACGTATGTATGTGTGTGTAGACAGATACAAAGTCAATGTGGCAAACTTAATGATTAATGAATGTATGGGAAAGATATATACACGTTCTTTGTACTATTCCTCCAATTTTTATAGATTTGATGGTTTTCACAATGAAAAGTAAGGAATTTTACAAATTACCAATATATAACAAAGTTAGAAGGGTAAATTAAAAATGACATTTTGTATTATATTTTAATTTGAAGTAATTCTGAGGGGAAAATATTTTATCCAAAAGTCTATGACCAACCATGAATTAGTCAAGTGTTACGGTCAGTTAAATAGTTAGACATATGAGAATATAGAAAATTTGTCTATCACAGACTTTTTAAAGACAATTACTTGAAAATGTGTTTCAACAAACTTAAGGGTTAAACCAAGAAAGAACATAAGGAATCCAAGAAATAGAGGATGAAACTCAAGATGGCAATGAAGGAAACTCTAGGATAAGAGGTATGCAACAGGCCTAGTGAGAAACCTGTCTAGAATAAAGAGAGAGAATGAAAACCTTTATAAGAGAGTTTTCTGATGATAACAGTAGGGACTGCCAGAATACATAATATGACAGAGAGTTTAAAAAAGAAATGTTCAAACTTTTTTTATAAAGAAAAACAAAAGCAAGCAGAAACCCTAGGAAACACAAGAAGTTGTACAAGAAAAGAGATAGCCTTGGTGTTGAACAATATTGAAAAATCAGCACTGATGAGTAATGACTATGAAACATGTCATTACAAAAAAAATCAACTAAACATAAAGAAAAGAAATAATGGAGGAAATTAAAAACAAAAAAGCTTTCAGATATACAGAAAGAAAACAGAAAAATGGGAAAAGTCAGTGCTAAATCAAAAACAAGATCCAACTACATGCCATCTGCAAGAGACTCATTATTAGCTCTAAGGACATAAATAGGTTGATAGTGAAAGGATGAAAAAAAGATACTCCATATGCAATAGTAACTGAAAGAGAGTAAGGATGGCTATACTAATACCAATATGGATTTTAAGTCAAAAACTGTTACAAGACACAAAGAAGGACATTATATAAAAAGGGTCAATTTGCCAAGAGGATATAACACTCATAAACATATTATGCACCAAACATCAGTGTTTCTATGTATGTGAAGAAAACATCAACAGAATTGAAGGGAGAAATAGACATGTCTATGATACAGTAGGAGATTTTAATGCCCCACCTTTAATAATGGATAGAATAAAAAGAGAGAGAGATCAATAGGAAGGAAGGGCTTAAACAACAGATGATAGAACAATCGAACCTAACAGACATACACAGAATACTCCATTCAACAACAGAAGAATAAACATTTTTGACAAGTGTACGTGGAACATTCTTCAGAATACACTATTTGTTAATTCAGAAAAAAATCTTAGTAAATTTAAAATATTGAAATCATACAAAGTATCTTTTTTGATCACAGTAGAACGAAGCTAGAAATCCATAGGAGAAGGAAAACTTGAAAGTTTACCAATACACATGAATTAAGCAACATGCTCCTCAACAACCAATCGATCAAAGAAGAAATCACAAGGAAAATTAGAAAATATCTTCAGATACATAAAAATGAAATATAACACACCAAATTTATGGGCTGCAGCAAATGCAGAACTAAGAAGAAAATGTATAGCTATAAATGTTTACATTAAAAGAGAAGAAAGATCTCAAATCAAAACCTAACTTTACACCTTAAGAAACTAGAAAAGAAAGAACAACTAAACCCAAAGTAACAGGAGGGAAATAATAAAGATTACAGCAAATACAAATAAAACTTAGAATAGAAAGACAATAAAGAAAATAAAAAACGCGACAATTTGTTTTTCAAAAAGATCACCAAAATTCACAAACCTTCAGCTAGATTGATTATAAAAAGAGAGAAGACTCAAATAAATGAAATCAGAAATGAAAGAGGGGACAATTTACAGAAATAAGAAGGATTATAAGAGCACTACAAACAATTATTTACAATAAATTGGAGAACTTAATGAAATGGACAAATTCCTAGAAACACACAAGCTATCAAGACTGAATCATAAAGAAATAGAAAATCTGAATAAGCCTATAACTGGTAAGGAGATTAAACCAGTAATTTTAAAAAAACCTCCCAACAAAGAAAGGTACAGGACCAGATGGTTTCACTGATGCATTCTACCAAATGGCTGGGTGCGGTGGCTCACACCTGTAATCCTAGCACTTTGGGAGGCCAAGGCAGGTGGATCACCTGAGGTCAGGAGTTGAAGACCAGCCTGGCAAACATGGTGAAACCCTGTCTCTACTAAAAATACAAAAAAAAAAAAATTTAGCCAGGTGTGGTGGTGGGCACCTGTAATCCCAGATACTCGGGAGGCTGAGGCAGGAGAATCGCTTGAACCCAGGAGGCAGAGGTCGCAGTGAGCTGAGATCACACCACTGCACTCCAGCCTGGGCAACAAGAGCGAAACTCCATCTCAAATAAATAAATAAATAAAATTCTACCAAACATTTAAAAAAGAATTAACATCAATTCTTCTCAAACTTTTCCGAAAAATAGAAGAGGAAGAATGTGTATCCTAAGTCATTCTATGAGGCCAAAATTACCCTGATACCAAAGCCAGACAAAAACACTATAAGAAACTACAGACTGATGCACCTTACGAGCATAGATGCAAAAATCCTCAACAAAATACTAGCAAACTGCATTCAACAGCACACTAAAAGGAGTATAGACCATGACCAAGTGAGATATATTCCTAGAATGCAAGAAATGTTCAACATATGAAAATCAATGTGGCTGGGCGTGGTGGCTCACGCCTGTAATCCCAGCACTTTGGAAGGCCAAGGCGGGCGGAGCACTTGAGGTCAGGAGTTTGAGACCAGCCTGGCCTACATGGTGAAACCTCATCTCTACTAAAAGTACAAAAACTTAGCCAAGTGTGGTGGCACACACCTGTAATCCCAGCTACTTGGGAGGCTGAGGCAGAGAATTGCTTGAACCTGGGAGGTGGAGGTTGGAGGTTGCAGTGGGCCAAGATCTCACCACTGCACTCCAGCCTGGGCGATAAAGCGAGACTCTGTCTCCAAAAAAAAAAAAAGAAAAGAAAAAAGAAAATCAATCAATCAATGAATGTAATATAACACATTAACAGAATGAAGGGGGAAACTACATAATTATCTCAACACAGAAAAAGCATGTGATAAAATTCAATATGACTTCATCATAAAAACACTAAAAAAATTAGAAACAGAAGGAAACTACCTCAACATAATAAAAGCCATATATGAAGAAACCACAGGGAATATCATACTCAATAGTAAAAGACTGAAAGATTTTCCTCTAAGATCAGGAACAAGACAAGAATGCCTGCTTTCACCACTTCTGTTCAACATAGTGATGAAAATCCTCGCCAGAGCAATTAGGGAAGAAGAAATAAAAAGCATCCAAATTGGAAAGGAAGAAGTAAAATGATCTCTGTTCAGAGAGGATATGACTTTATATGTAGAAAACTCTAAAGATTCCACCAAAAAACTGTTAGCACAAGTAAACAAAATTTAGCAAAGTAGTAGGATATAAAGCCAACACACAAAAATTGCATTTCTATATACTAACATGCACAATCTAAAAAAAAAAAAACTTCATTTATAATAGCATCAAAAAGAATAAAATACTTAGGACTTAACCAAGGAAGTGAAAGATTTGTACAATGAAAATTCCAAATCGTTGCTAAAAGAAATTAAAGAAGACATAAATAAATGGAAAGACATGCCCTGTTCATGGATTAGAAAACTTAATATTGTTAAGATGCCAATCCCGCTCAAAGCAATTTACAGTTTCACTTCCATCTCTACCAAAATCTAAATGACATTTTTTGCAGAAATTGAAAATCCCATCCTGCAAATTATACAGAATCTCAAGGGACCCTGCATAGTCAAAACAACCTTGAAAGAGAAGAACAAGGCCGGGTGTGGTGTCTCATGCCTGTAATTCCAGCACTTTGGGAGGCTGAGGCAAGCAGATAACCTGAGGTCAGGAGTTTGAGACCAGCCTGGCCAACATGGTGAAACCCAGACTCTACTAAAAATACAAAAATTAGCCAGGCATGGTGTTGCATGCCTGTAGTCCCAGCTACTAAAGAGGCTGAGGTAGGAGTATTGCTTGAACCCGGGAGGCAGAGGTTGCAGTGAACTGAGATCGTACCACGGCACTCCAGCCTGGGTAACAGAGTGAGACTCTGTCAAAAAAAAAAGAGGAACAAAGTTGGATGACTCATACCTCCTGATTTCAAAACTTACTACCAAGCTACAGTACTCAAAACAGTGTGGCACTGGCATAAAGAAAGACATATAGGGCTAGATATGGTGGCTCACACCTGTAATCCCAGAGCTTTGGGAGACTGAGGCAGGAGAATCGCTAGAGCCCAGGAGTTCAAGTTTACAGTGAACTATGATCTCACTACTGTGTTCCAGCCTAGGCAAGAGACTCTGTCTCTTAAAAAAGAGAAAAGAGAGAAAGAAAGACACATAGACAAAAGAATAGAATACAGAGCCAGAAATAAACTCTCCAACATGTGGTCAAATTATTTTTGACAAGGGTACCATGACCATTCAGTGGGGAAAGGACAGTCTTTTCAACAAATGGTGCTCGGAAAACTGCATAGCCACATGCAAAAACATGAAGTGGGACCCTTACCTAATGCCATATTAACTCAAAATGGACCACAGACCTGAACATAATGAGCTAAAACTATAGAACTTCTAGAAGGAAACAGGAGAATAGCTTCATAACATTAGATTTGGCAGTTATTTCTTGGGTATGACACCAAAAGCAAAGGCAACAAAAGAAAAAATAGGTAAGTTGGACTTTATGAAAATTAAAATATTTTGTGCATTGAAGGACACAATCAACAGAATGTAAATCCCATAGAATGGGAGAAAATAGTTGCAAATCATATACCTTGATAAGGGATTATCTAAAATATGTAAAGAACTACTACAACTCAACAACAAAAAAGAAAAGCAAATTTTAAAATGGGCAAAGGGCTAGAGTAGACATTTTTCTTTTCTTTTCTTTTCTTTTTTTTCTTGAGACAGAGTCTCGCTCTGTCACCAGGCTGGAGTCCAGTGGCGCGATCTCGACTCACTGCAACTTCTGCCTCCCGGGTTCAAGTGATTCTCCTGCCTCAGCCTCCTGAGTAGCTGGGACTACAGGTGCGTGCCACCACACCAAGCTAATTTTTGTATTTTTAGTAGAGACGGGGTTTCGCCATGTTGGCCAGGATAGTCTCAATCTCTTGACCTCATGATCTGCCCACCTCAGCCTCCCAAAGTGCTGGGATTACAGGAGTAAGCCATCGCACCCGGCCTAGAGTAGACATTTTTCTAAAGAAGATATACAAATGGCCAACAAGCACATGAAAAGATGCTCAACATCACTAATCATTAGAGAAATGCATATCAAAACCACAATACCCCACCTCATACCCATTAGGATGGTTACTATCAAAAACAAGCAAAAAACAAACAAACAAAAAACAGAGCACAACAAATATTGGTGAGGAGATGGTGAAATTGGAACCTTCATTCACTGTTGGTGGGAATGTAAAATAGTGCAGTTGCTGTGGAAAATGGTATGGCCATTCCTCAACATAGAATTATCACATGATCCAACAATTTCTCTTCTGGGTATGTATCCAAAAGTGAAAGCACGGACCTGAACAGATGTTTGTACACCCATGTTCATAGCTGCATTATTAATAATAGCCAAAGGTGGACGCAACCGAAGTGTCCATTGTCAGATGAATGGATAAACAAACTGTGCTAGGTATATCCATACAATGGAATATATTCAGCCTAAAGAGGGAAAGAAATTCTGCCACATGCTACAACATGAATGAACCGTTAAGACATATGCTAGGTGGAGTAAGCCAGTCACAAAAGGACAAATATTGTATGATTCCACATATACAAGATACCTAGAATAGGCAAATTCATAGAAACTAGAATGGGAACGGGTGGAGACTGATTATTATTCTCAGACCCCCTCCCACCTCCACCCATTCCCATTAGAGGCCCCTCGCACCAACCTAAATCTTTACTGGGTAAAGTTCCAGTTCAGGATGATAAAAAAAAGTTGTAGAGATTGATGGTGGGCACAGTGGTTCACGCCTGTAATCCCAGCACTCTGGGAGACCGAGGCAGGTGGATCAGTTTAGGTCAGAAGTTCGAGACCAGCTTGACCAACATGGTGAAACCCCACCTCTACTAAAAAATATAAAATTAGCCGGGCACAGTGGTGCACGCCTGTGGTCCCAGCTACTTGGGAGACTGAGGCAGGAGAATCGCTTGGACCCGGGAGGTGGAGGTTGCAGTGAGCTGAGATTGAGTGACAACTGCACAATAATGTATTTCATACCACTGAAAAGTACACCTAAAAATGGTGAAAATTGTAAATTTTGTATTGTGTATATTTTGCCACAATTAAAACACACAGGCCAGGTGTGGTGGCTCATGCCTGTAATGTTAGCACTTTGGGAGGCTGAGGCAAAAGGATTGCTTGAGCTCAGGAGACAGAGGCCAGCCTAGGCAACATAGCGAGACCCCATCTGTATTTTTTTTAATGTATAAAATAAAATAACACACACACAAACAAACAGAATCTGTATGAGTCACACGTTTAGGTAGCTGAATATCCTCTCTGCCCCCAATTCCCCCAAGTCAAAGGCAAAAGGGATTTGTTCCACCAAAGAGTTTACACCAGCCACAGCTGCCCACTGCAGTATCCTCCCAGGAAAAGCCCTTTTGTGTGTGGAGGAGGCAGATGGCGAGGGTATGTGCACATTTTTTATTTTTATTTTTTATTTTAGAGACAGGGTCTGGCTCTGTCTCCCAGGCTGGAGTGCAGCGGCGCGATCACGGCTCACTGCAGCCTCGAAATTCCGGGCTCCAGCGATCCTCCTGACACAGCCTCCTGAGTAGCTGGGACTACAGGTGCACATCACCGCGCCCAACTAGTTTTTTAAAATTTTAGTAGAGATAGGCTCTTGCCATATTGCCCAGGCTGGTCTCTAACTCCTGACCTCAAATGACCCTGCTGCCTCCCGAAGCGCCGGGACCACAGGCGGCGAGCCACCGGCCGGCTTCTGTGTGCACCGAGGAGCCGGGCAGCCACCGCCACGATCCAGCTTTAGGACATTTCCATCACCCCACTCAGCCTTCCTGCGTCCCTGGTTCCTCATCTATAAATAGAGATAATATGCGCCTAACCCTCCAGGCTACCAGCACATTGTACGCATAATTATTATCCTCGTTGATGCCACACTTTCAGGTTTTAACCTTTCCAAAGCGCAGCCCCGCCCCAGCGCAGCCCAAGTCCCCGCACGCAGAGGCGCAGATCACGAGTGGGAGGTGGATCCCGGAGGCCCCGCCCCTCCGTGCGCCCAAACTCGACCGCCTGAAATCGGGGAATCGGGCCTCTCCTGGCGCCCTGGCAGCGGCGCGGGGCGTGGCTCCGGGCTGGATTGGTGACGCCTGGGCCCCGCGGGCGCCTGCGCAGTGGTCAAGGCCGCGCTCACGCCGAGGGGCTGCGAGAGTGACCGCGGCTGCTCCACCGCTGACGCCGCGCCATGGCGGATGAGGAGCTTGAGGCGCTGAGGAGACAGAGGCTGGCCGAGCTGCAGGCCAAACACGGGGTGAGCGCACCAGCCCCCGCCAGGCCTGGCCCCCGCGGGGCGCCGCCCTCGCCCGGAGTGTAGGGCGCGCCTCCGGGGCGGAGGCTCTGGGCGCCTCCCCGGGGGCCTGGTCCCTGGCGCTGCCCTGGCGGCCTCGTGGCCGGCTCAGAGGTGGCCTCGTCGCTTTCCCCATCGCGAGGGGCCCAGGAGGCTGGCGGCGGGGGCCTCCACGTGCGGGACCTGCCCGGGCGTTGGGGTGTGGGGTCCCCTAGCCTGGAGTGGGCTCGTCCTGGCGGGCCTGGATCCAAGCACAATCTCAGCTTTTGGAGCTAGTATCCGGACGGAATTCAGTTTTTCTGGAATTCAGTTGTTATGAACCAAGTTTAGCCGACAGGTATTGAGGGTCCGCTGTGTTCCCGGTGCTGAGAGTGCGGCAGGGTCGGAGGAACGCTTGCCCCGCCGGGATGACAGGGAGGGGCCGCCTGGGAAGCTTGGATGGATCAGACGCCCGGAGAGGCGTTTCTGATAAGGGACCGGGACCTTAGGGATGGAGGGCGCAGTCTTTGAGTTATCGTTGTCCCTAATACCGAGGTCCGTTTTATTTTCCAGAAATTATTCCTACACGTGAAACACGATTTCGTAATACAGGGATTCCCCTCCCCAGGGTGCTCTGTATTCCAAAGCGTTCTGTGAGGTTGTGATTTTAGACGTTCATCAAAACGTTGTAAGTGGGAACTAGTTCATTGATTTCTGTGAGGCCCAGTTTCTTATTCGGGGAGTTGTTTCTACCACTGCAAGAGACTGTTATGTATAGGAAACAACAGAACCGTTCCTTTTTCCCGCCCCCCCCGCCCCGTGAAATTTCTCTATTAAATTTCTCTATTAAATTTAATTTTTTTTTTTTTTTTCCCCAGGATCCTGGTGATGCGGCCCAACAGGAAGCAAAGCACAGGTATGGGCTGGAAACGTGAACTTTTTGAAGGGTGGTTTCACCAGATGGATTTCTTTTGCTGTAGTTATTTTAAGCAGGTGTGTGACTCAGATTTTTTTGTTTTGCTGGAATGGTGATTTGGCCAAAATCATCCGCAGGGTATCTTCATTATTGTTATATAAACACGTGTGCAGCTCCACGTCAGATCTTGTATTGCAATTACTGGTTGATGTTTCTCTGCTGAAATGTGAATACCTTAAAAATGAGCCTGATAATAGGCAGCTCTGGCAGTTTCATCGGATGTGGGGGTGACATGAGTCCGGTGCCTCACTTAGTAAGTGCTCAATAATTGTTAACTGTTAAGCTATTCTGACTGTTTTATCCCAACACAGCGCACAGCACCTGAGACAGATGCAGGTAATTGATTCGGTGGCAGGTTTATTGAATGAGTATGTGATTACCCTGTCATGCTATCATTTTTTTTAAATTGTGGTTAAAATTTCACCATCACAACCATTTTTAAGTGTGCTCTTCAGTAGTGTTCACACACTAGAATGTTTTCATCTTGCAAAACTGAAACCCTTTAGCTACTGGACAATTCTCTATTTCCCCTTCCTCACCTTCTTACTCCTCCTCTCCAGCAAATATTTATAGAGCACCTGCTCTGGGTCAGGCACTGTGCTGGGTCTACAGAAATAGGAAGGGAGGGTTTGGGAGAAGACAAATGGTAAGAAGCATCTGGAGTAGTGATAGGAAGTAAAATGACATGAATTTCATTGATTCTGCCGTGTACATCTTTTCATTGTCACATATCTGAAATCAGGATGCCTTTTATAACGGATTGCTCTTGCCCCAGATTCTTCCAGAGGGTATTTACTTTTGACTCTGCCATCACTTGAGTACATTTCTGAGACTACTGAAAGTTAAATTCTCTGCTTGAGGTTTTCCCCGCCTTCTGCCTAGTAGTGTGAATTCAGACAGCAACCCTGTAAGACTGGACTTTTTTCTTCTTTACGTCAGGGCCAGGTGCATGCAAGCTTTTTTACTGCCCCTTACTGCATGGCAGATTTATTTCTTCTTTACCTTGTACTGAGAATGTTGCTCTTTGATACCTCAGTGGTGGGATCAGAACTCACTGCAGCCTCAAACTCCTGCTGGGCTCAAGTGATCCTCCCACCTCAGCCTTCTGAGGAGCTGAGACTACAGGTGTGCACCACCATGCCTGGCTAATTTTTTTAAACTTTTTTTTTTTTAATAGCCTCGCTATATCACCCAGGCTGGTCTCAAACTCCTGGCTTCGAGTGATCCTCCCACCTCGGCCTCCCAAGATACCCCAGTTTTGAATGGAGATCTCTATTAGACCTCTCATTTTAGGGTTTTTCATTTTTAGAGATACGTAAAACTATGGTGTATCTTACAATTGATGGCATCTTAGGGTTCTGTGATATAATAGTTTGTGGCAGGCCAGGTGTGGTGACTGAAGCCTGTAGACCCAGCTACTCAGGAGGCCGAGGTGGAAGAATCACTTGAGCACAGGAGCTTGAGCTGATCATGGCTGCAGTGAGCTGTGATTGCACCACTGTACTCCAGCATGAACGATAGAGTGAGACCCCATCTTTTTTTTTTTTTTTTTTGAGATGGAGTCTCGCTCCGTCACCCAGGCTGGAGTGCAGTGGCACAATCTTCGCTCACTGTAACCTCCGCCTCCGAGCTTCAAGCGATTCTCCTGCCTCTGCCTCCCAAGTAGCTGGGATTACAGGCACCCACCACCATGCCCGGCTAATTTTTGTATTTTTAGTAGAGACGGGGTTTCACCATGTTGGCCAGGCTGGTCTCAAACTCCTGACCTCAAGTGATGCACCCACCTCGGCCTCCCAAAGTGCTGAGATTACAGGTGTGAGCCACTGTGCCCGGCCTAGACCCCATCTCTTAAAAAAAAGTTTGTGGCAGGGCTGCAGTACTCAAACCATAAAGAAGTGGCCTATGGAAATGAGCTTTAAGCCACATTCCATGAACCCAAGGGCCTCTGAGCTGGGAGTGGATAGTGGGCACAGCCAGCCCCAGCTCTCCCTCTCAGTTGAGCCAAAGCGTCTGTGCTCATTTATTTTTAGATTTCTTAAATATTTCATTTGAAAGAAAAAAGAAACTTACAAGTCCACGAGACCACTGTCCTGTAAACATGAACTACTTTCTATTTGGGTAGGTAGGAAGAAGTGAGGATAGTTGCAAAGTTATAATTTCATCCCCCTCCCCCACCCAGAAAAATAGAACTGAGAGTCTTAAAACATGGAATCTGGCTGCAGCTTGGCCACAGTTACCTGTGTCTCTTTAGCATAGCCTCCTGGATCTCAGCTTTATCTCTAAGAAAATGATATAGATTAGTCACATGGTCCTTCTAATTGCCTGAAATCCCACTATAAATTTCTAGCACCTGTCACGCAATAGGTACTTAAGAAACATTGGTGATGGTGTTTGAACTGAGGCTCCACTCTGATGAAACTGTAAAGCTCACCTTCCAGCCTGGTAGGTTCTCACCTGTGTAATATAAAGCTGGTTCTTTGAGGGCAAAAGGGGATTCTACTTGAATGTAGCTGCAGCCTTATGTACAGCAACTACCATAACGCAGTGTATATCCCGCAGGCCCCATGTGGAGACACATACTGGATGGGTTCTTTCTCGTATGTTACATGGGAATGCCGACAGCTCTGTTTTAATTGTGTTTGACCTATGTTTTTGTTGTAGGGAAGCAGAAATGAGAAACAGTATCTTAGCCCAAGTTCTGGATCAGTCGGCCCGGGCCAGGTGTAAGTATCTTTGATTTCTTTTCTATAAAGTTAGCTTGAGTTAGTTGAATGGGGTGATTAGATACCATTATTGCTATCACTAGATGAAATATTTGCTTAGGCTGAAAACACTTGAGATGTGGAAGAAGTGTGAAGTTTATAAACCTAGAGAACTGTACTTTAATCCCTAGTAAAAGTACCAGGTCACTTCTTTTACCAAGATGTTCTCCAGGTGCGTATTAGGTAAGATTTATAGGAAACAACTCATAGGGCCAATCACAAAATGTTGCTGGTAGTTGACATAGGTGATGAGGACTTAGGGGCTTTTTGTATGTATTGTCAGTTTTAATGTACATTCAGAGTTGTTCATCATAAAAACTAAAACCTGTAGAAAGAAAAAATGAGCCAATCAGAATGAACTGGTATTTTCTGTATTTTAACTGGAAGCCCAGTTTGAGTGTAGAAAAGGCGGCCACAGGTGGATCACCACCATTATGTGTAATAGATAAACCGCTTTCCAGAGGGCAGTCATATATTTTAAGAAACAGGAAGCATGGTGCTTAGAATCTGAGAACCCAACTTTAATCTTGGCTGGGCCACTACCCCCACGTGCCCATGTGGAGATTGGCATGGCTGAACTTTAGTTTTCTCATTTTTAAGAGGAGTAACAATACTGTCTTGCTCTACACTGAGAGACAAGCTTGTGAAGTGCTTTGGAAAGGTCAATGCATAGTTTTAAGGTATAACATAAGTGCATTTGATTTTAATGGCTGTTTTGCATATGTATTTTTTCTTTTTAGTAAGTAACTTAGCACTTGTAAAGCCTGAAAAAACTAAAGCAGTAGAGAATTACCTTATACAGATGGCAAGATATGGACAACTAAGTGAGAAGGTAAGCTTAGACAGCCTTGAGGAACTTTACTGTTACCTGCTTTATCAAAACATGGCTTCAAAAGGTCAGCTGCATCTTCACTGGATTACAGACTTCTTGCTGACTCTTAGAAGAAATTGTTGGAGAGAATAGTCATACCTACCGTAAAAGAGAATAAATTGCCTCTCCTAAATTCCTCTGCTTCGCTCCTTTCCTGGCGTTGCTCTGGAACCTTGTTGGTGTCTGTGACCCAGTGACTGTTAGGGAAAGCTAGCTTCAATTGCCCCTGCACTGGAAACAAGGTTTGTCAGTAACACCAATTAAAATACTACCAGTGTAAGTAGGTGTGTTTTGCAGATGAGAAGGTGCTAAGATGCCTTGCTTATGTTCTCTGTGCTGCTGTAATGCCATGAGGAGTATGTTCTGGCAAACCTGGCCTTTGAGATCAAGACGAACCCCATCTGCCCTGAGAAGCCCTCTGCCACCACCACAGCCTACCCAAATTGGTCCTGTCCCTTAAACCCCTCACACTGAGAACTGCTTGTGTGGGACAGAGCTGGTTGGGTTGATCTTTTCCGAGTGTGACTTACCTCCTTCAAGGGGATGTTTAAGCTTCTCGGGCAGAAGTGGTGTGTCTGTATTCCTGACACCAAACACAGTGGTACAGTGGTATATGTGGTTGTCACACTCAGCTAGTGATGATAAAGGTGTTCTTAAATACGTTAGCTTTCAGTTTTCCTGAGGAAGCAATTTTATGGATACTTTCCCCTCCTTCTCAAGTGAGGAATAGCACAGCAAATTTTATTTGGAACTTAAACCAATAGTTATAACCAATAGTTTCAACCTCCTGCCTCACCACTCCTTCCCTCCTGAGCTCTTTCCCCACACCTCAAAAAGAGTACAAAGTGATTCCATCTGCAGAGGTTAATTCTTTGTTTAAAAAAGTACTGTTTTTCTTTTATCTTTTCTGGTTCTCCTAGGTATCAGAACAAGGTTTAATAGAAATCCTTAAAAAAGTAAGCCAACAAACAGACAAGACAACAACAGTGAAAGTAAGTGTCCCCAGATGCTCGTGGCAAATGAAAAGATGGATACTTTAAAGATTAATGTTGAATATAACATCTACCACACATATTTTTCAGCCCAGAGACATTTTCCTTTTGTCAAACACGTGAAAGTTTGGGGAGAAAGGCTGAATCTATTGGGGGAGGGTTCTAATTTTTATAGGCTCTTGACTCCATTCCCACCCTTTTAGTTCACGCTAAGTTGCTTTAAAGACACTAATGTCTTGCTAAAATTGGTAGAAATCTTTTCTCGGAAAATTTGAGTTACGCTTTATTAGAAATGTTCTGACACTCATTTAATTTTCCTCCCAGTTCAACAGAAGAAAAGTAATGGACTCTGATGAAGATGACGATTATTGAACTACAAGTACTCACAGACTAGAACTTAACAGAACAATTCTAGGACAGAAGTTAAGATCTGATTATTTACTTTGTTTATTGTCTATATGCCTTTTAAAAAAAATAAACTTGTTATGCAAAATAAAACATTTGGGTAAGTTGTTTTAGTATAGCCAAGTGGCCACATCTGTGTTTTGAATTTTTCCCCTTCCTACCAAAAGCTTTTAAGCACATGTACCAGCATGACTCTATCCTTTGCAATGGTGCCGTGAATATTAGATAGGGAAAGTGTCCGTGGCGGAAACAGAAGCTGCTCCAGCACTCTTCAGGAAGAAAACCACAGCAGCAGCAGCCGCCGCCAATAACATGAGGGGAATTAAAACCTGTGCATCAGACTGAATCAGGTTCAACATTTGAGCACATCTAATATTCTAAGACGTAGATTCTAAAAGCAGGTAAGCTCTTTCTCTTCCTGCAGATACTACTTCCACTTAATGTAAGAAAATTCCTAGCTTTGCCAGGCACAGTGGCTCACACCTGTGATCCCAGCACTTTGGGAGGCTGAGGCTGGCAGATCATTTGAGGTCGGGAGTTCAAGACCAGCCTGGCCAACATGGTGAAACCCTGTCTCTACTAAAAATATAAAAATTAGCTGGGTGTGGTGGCACACACCTGTAATCCCAGCTATCTGGGAGGCTTGAGCCTGGTAGGCAGAGGTTGCAGTGAGCTGAGATCAGGCCGTTGCACTCTAACCTGGGTGATTCCATTTCAAAAACAAAAATGCTAGCTTTGATCTCATTTATAATCTGTTTTTCAGAGGTACTGATATTAACAAATACCATGCCCTCCAAAATAACTAGTGATAATGACTGAAAAAAAAAATGACCAAAATAGACATGTTGGTAATGCTACTACAGTAATAAACATGTTTGTAAGAGAAATGACTTCTAATGATTTCAAATCCAGTTGAGACAGTTCAGCGTTTAAACATTTTGGTAACATATCACTGGTAATGTTGCAGGTGACTTAAATGTTATCTCTTCTGTTGTGCTTTCTTTCCACTAGGTTATGAAAACCTGCACTCATAAGTTACGGTTTTCAGAGACGGAGACTTGCTGTGTTGCTGAGGCTGGCCTCAAACTCCTGAGCTTAAGTGATCTTCCCACCTCAGCCTCCCTCGTAGCTGAGATTGTAGGTGCAAGCCACTGCTCATATATTTAAATCATAAACTTAACCATCAACCAGCTGTTTGGTGTAACCTTTTAAATGTCGTAGTCCTGTGAGACCCAGCACAGGATTAAATTCATAAATTTAACAAGGTGAATAGGATTAGTAAAAAAGCGAAGGGAAATGTGGTTTGCAAACCCCAGTCTCTGCGTTAGCCAGCATACTACTGATACATGTTTAAACTGGAGATTCTACTAGTATTTGAAATTTGCAACTATTGTCAGTGAAGAAATAGAACAATATCTAACATTATAAATAAGTAGAACCGTTAAGAACATCAACATATTTTTAAAAGAATGATCATAAGATGAAATCTGGCTGGGGATTTTCTGTCAGGGTAAACTGGTAAGTTAAAAATTTGGTCAGGGATTTTGAAAAAATCCCAGTTACAGGTAAATTTTGCTTTAGGCCTCATTTACATACAAATGCTAGGGGGACAGGAGGCAGTTCACAAGTTCTGTGTTTTCTCACAGGATAACCACTGTCCTAATGGCAACTGCTGTGAATGTGTTTAAAGATGGTCAGACTCTCAGACACCTACCTGAGAGTGAAAAGTGGTTCCGTGTACAAGGAGAGAGGTTCCTGATGGCAACAAGAGGCTGGAGTACATTTTAGGGAGTGGAGAGTTAGTTATTCTAAACTTTCTAATTTAAATCAGTGAACTCACGTTACTTTGAATTCAAAACTTTTTTTTACAAAAATCGAAATTAGGGGCATTAATTTCTCAACTGTCAAATCAAGTTTTGAGTAGGGAAAGCAATTGGAAAAAACACAACTGGTTGTTTGCTTTTTTTTGAGATGGAGTATTGCTCTGTTGCCAGGCTGGAGTGCAGTAGCATGATTTTGGCTCACTGCAACCTCCATCTCCCAGGTTCAAGCAGTTCTCCTGCCTCAGCCTCCCAAGTAGCTGGGATTACAAGCGCACGCCACCACACCCAGCTAATTTTTGTATTTTTAGTATAGACAGGGTTTCACCATGTTGGCCAGGATGACAACTTTTTAAAAAATAATCGAGGGAGTCACTTAAGATGGAAAACATTACTGATGACCAGAATAGCTCAAAAAGAAACAGCACTTACCTCTCCAGAGGAAGGGTACACCAAGCTTGCAGCTGCCGCTGCCAACCAGGCCTTGATCCTGGCTGTGAGATCCCTCACAGCCCCCTTATTTTTCTGAACCTGTTTCCTCATTTGACAATTCTGCCATTCACAGCGATTGTTGAAATTAAACGGGTATGTGTGAAAATGTTTTCGGCTGGGTGCGGTGGCTCATGCCTGCAATCCCAGCACTTTGGGAGGCCAATGTGGGCAGATCACTTGAGGTCAGGAGTTCGAGACCAGCCTGGCCAACATGGTGAAACCCCATCTCTACCAAAGATATAAAAATTAGCCAGGCATGGTGGCAGGTGCCTGTAATCCCAGCTACTTGGGAGGCTGAGGCAGGAGAATTGCTTGAATCTGGGAGGCGGAGGCTGCAGTGGGCTGAGATGGTGCCACTGCACTCCAGCCTGGGTGACACAGCGAGACTCCATCTCAAGAAAATGTTTTCAAAATTATATTGCACTACCCCAAAATATTAGGTGGTATCAAATGTGTGTATTTGTATCTTGAGAATACCTGTGCTGATAAACTATATAGGATGTATTAATTAGGATGGTTTAGAACCACAGCAGCTTCAGTCTATAAGGTGGTTTTGTTTAAAAGAAGTAGGGAAGGCTGGGCATGGTGGCTCACACCTGTAATCCCAGCACTTTGGGAGGCCGAGGCAGGCGGATCACGAGGTCAGGAGATTGAGACCATCCTGGCTAACATGGTGAAAAACCCTGTCTCTACTTAAAAAAAAAAAAAAAAAAAAAACAACTAGCCGGGCGTGGTGGTAGGTTCCTGTAGTCCCAGCTACTCGGGAGGCTGTGGCAGAAGAATTGCTTGAACCTGGGAAGCGGAGGCTGCAGTGAGCCGAGATCGTGCCACTGCACTCCAGCCTGGGTGACAGAGCGAGACTCCGTCTCAAAAAAAAAAAAAAAAAAAAAGGGAAAAGGAAAAATCAGAACAAAGAAATTAGCAAAGCAACAGGGCTCATTTCCTGTTTGGGGTAGGAAGCTGTATTCATTTTATTCTTCTGATTTCCAAAGAAAAACATTTTTGTGGGCCCTGGACACTGTGCCTACTGGGTTAAGTAGGCCTTGGTCAGTAGATGAATAATGAGCTAAGTGATCAAGTTCCCATGTTTCAATCTCACATCTATAACTGAAAAATGTATATCCATTCAATGGGGACCATTTTTCCCACACACAAAGCACATGTTTACAGCAGACAGGCTGAGAAACATATCTGCAGCCAAACAACTAAAAAAACATACCATGACACAGTCAAGAATCATAAAGTTTACTGTTTCTTTTCCATCATTTGGCACATATCCAAGGCACATTAGAAAATTAGAAATCATAAATTACTTTGTAGAAAAATAATCCCTCCCTTCTGTACATACACAAGTATTTCCAAGAACATGGACAAAACCATTTCCCTATTACAAGGTCATTTGAAAACGGACTCAGGACAAACCCATATACGTGTAGCTCTAGGCCAATAACATAAAAATAACAGTATAATCTATAGAAAGTTGTTATAAAAAGGAATAAATGGCAATAAATTCTAACCGAAAGTAACTCTGACCTGGTTTGTGCTGTTAAGTTTTGAATTTGAATCAAAAGACTAAGAAAAGATGTGCCAAATCTACTCTCTAATCCACTAACCATCCCGTCAGGTGTGAGTGTGACATTCAAGGGAGGTTCTCAACAAAAAGGGATGTTTCTAGAAATACTGCTACAGGTGCACGTGTAGTAACCGAATATCTGTACCTACTTGTTAGAAGGAAAATGATAACCACCCTTTCCCCTGTGCATGATGTGGAACAGGTCTGATGCATCCTTTCACTAAAATGAACATCAAAATGGGATTGAGGCATCTTTTGGTTCAAGTGTTGCTTTGCAAAGAAACATTGTCCAGCTGCTGCTTTCTTCCTTCAGATACGAAATTTCAGCCTGGCCTCTACAGTACCATGAAACCTAAATTACTTACTTCTCTCCAGCTTAATCCCAGGTGGAGGAATTCTAGCTGTGGTTTGTGAATGTACACAGGTCAGAGAGGTTTAGCACCTTTTGGGAGGAGGAGGTCAAAATGTGGTGAAACCTCTCCCACTGTGACCAACAAACCCTCATACTTAAAAAGAAGCATGCACCTCTGGCTTAAGGATCTGGATGCTGCTGGAATTTTTGTCTGTTTCAAGTGTATTCATTAGCTTTGAAGAGGAGAGAGATGGTGGTGGTGAACTTTTTTGTTGCATTCTTTCCTGCCACATAAAAGCTTTCAAGAACTTGGTGCTGAAGACTTCTCAAGCCAGTTTCATGGAAGCACATTTAGTCCTCAGATGTGTTCATGCTCAGCATCTTCTTGTTGCATCCTTGCTTCCTGGCAGTGGGTTCAACAACTCCTCATTCCTGTTAGGACCGGGAAGCACTAACCTCTTGGGGAGTGGAGAGGGGGCCAGCAGCCTCCGGGCCCTGGGACACGACCGCATCCTCTACCGTGTGTCTCCGCAGCATCCGTCTGTGTCCAGGGCCAGTCTGTGTCACTCGAGGCCTCTCCGGCCAGTCGCTGTTGCCTTTCTCAGCAGCATGAGATCCACTCTGAGCTGGCAGGTTATTCTGTCTCAGTGTGACGCTTTGCCTCCCTGGCTAAAGAAAAAGTACATTTTGAACCGTTGACGTCCTCACTGTACTGGAAGCCGCAACCATGACAGTGACAGCTGCCCCTCAGCGCCTAGTGTCACACAATGTGCTCAGTGCTTGACAGGCATAATTTCAATTCTCACATCCCTGTCGTGGTAACATGGCATGTGCATGCTACATGTGTCAGATACAGAGTAAATGTTTCACTTGTTTTCACAATCTTTATGACTCTAGGAGGCATGTACTACTATTGTTATCCCCGTTTTACACCTGAGGAAACAGGATCAGCAAAGTTAGGCCACCTGCCTAAAGTCCCACAGCTAGCAAGGGAAAAGCTAGCACTTGATGGAACTCAGGCAGATTTCAACGATTCTGGCTTTCCCACAAAGCAGCAGGTCTCCTAGCAACACCACGTAAGACTAAATATGATATCAAAATTAGTCATGTTAATTAAAATCATTTTAATTATCTAAAACAACAATTTAGAACTTTTCTGTATTTGTTCCAACAAGCCTATGCTACATATGCTATAAATTCTCATCAGCAATAAGGAAAGCTGTGGTTCTGAGAAGAATCACTGTCTCCGATCACAGGTTTTCAATCAAGCTTCTGAGTGATTTAAAAATGCAGTAGGGTCCAGGCATGGTGGCTCACACTTGTAATCCTAGCACACTGGGAGGCCAAAGCGGGCAGATCACTTGAGGTCAGGAGTTCAAGACCAGCCTGGCCAACGTGGTGAAACTGAGTCTCTACTAAAAATATTAAAAAATTAGCCGGGAATAGTGGCACATGCCTGTAATCCCAGCTACTCAGGAGGCTGAGGCAGGAGAATGCTTGAACCCGGGAGGTGGAGATTGCAGTGAGCCGTGATCGCGCCACTGCACTCCAGCCTGGGCCACAGAGCAAGACTCTGTCTCAAATAAATAAATAAAATTAAAATGCAGTGGGAAGATGGCCACATAAAGAATTGTCTGAGCAACTGTACACCATACTTGGAGACATCGTTTACCCATCTATATACGAACTGTCGTTTTCTTTCTTTGGTGATTAAAACCATAGTGAAATGTGGGATGTTTCATCTCCTATAAGCACCAAGACCTGTGGTTTCCCACACATGTAACACTTTCCACTCCTCTGCTCAGAAATGTACTTTTAGTTATAACAATCAGTGAAGTCTGTACTCTACACTGTCCCATGAAATAATTCCAGTTTTAACTGTTGCTAACTCATACGGCGCAGGGAATAATGAAGATGACGATCAAGGAGACGTGTTTACCATGGATTACTTTTGACAAAGCCAGGCTTTAGAAAATATGATTAAAAGCCAGTGTTTAATAACTTACCTCATGCAAAGAACCTTCGGTTAAATTAGGGACACTTCTATCTCTTGCCATAATCTCCCTTGAAGTCTTTCCCCTAAAACCCAAAATAAACTAAAATAAATATTTGGGACAGTGGCATGAAACACTCTGGTTGGCCACAAGGTGGCAGCATTTTTGACATTAGTAGGTGCAGATTTGTCCATAACCAATTACAATTGAAGCAGCTTACGTGCAGCTTGGAGTAAACTAGGGGCAAAAGCACAGAAATCAACTTGATTTTCATACTCACTTGAACTGACCAGCTGAGTGGACAAAGTAAAACTGTCTTGTAAAAGGCTCATCTGGTAGATCATACAGTTTTGAGTTCCCTGTAGATAAAAAGACAAACATCTAAAAACTTCAAAAACAGTTGTAAAGATTATTTTAAAATTACAGCACAGACACAATCTTTCTATTCTCAGATTTACAAAATTTAGAAACTGAAGCACTGAATTTGCTTAAAGAAACACAGCTAGTACCTATTTATAACAGCTCGAGTATCTCCAATCCAAAAATCTAAAGCCTAAAATGCTACAGGCTGGGTTCAGTGGCTCATGCCTGTAATCCCAGCAGTTTGGGAGGCCGAGGTGGGCATATCACTTGAGGTCAGGAGTTCAAGACCAGCCTGGGCAACATGGAGAAACCCCATCTCTACCAAAAATACAAAAACTTAGCCAGGCGTAGTGGCGCGCACCTATAATCCCAGCTACTCAAGAGGCTGAGGCAGGAGACTCGCTTGAACCCAGGAGGCAGAGGTTGCAGTGAGCCGAGATTGCACCACCACACTCCAGCCTGGGCGACAGAGCAAGACTCCATCTCAAAAAAAAGCTACAAAATCTGAGACATTTTGAACTCTTTGACGTCATGCTCAGAACAATCTGATTTCCTGATTTGGATCCCCAACCAATGAGTATAATGCAAATATTCCAAAACCCAAAACACTGCTGGTCCCAAGCATTTGAGATAGGGGGTAGTCAGCCTGTATTATGAGAACCCCCATGAAACAGAAAAATAAAACCTTAACTCCCTTAACTCCCCCAGCCACAACCAATTACGGTGAGACAGTCTCAGGGTTATCCAGATATGTGAATGGGTTTATCCATATTATTGTATTGCATTATTGCATACCTCACTGGATGAGATGATAATATTTCATATTGTAAATTTAAAAAAAAAAGTGGAACAAGGACCCCTTGTAAACTTTTTAAAAAGAAGAAAATACTTCAGTCCCACTACTGTTCGGCAACTGCTGTTCTAATTATAATCAACCTCTGTACACGTACAAACTTAAAAAAAACAATCTTGAGGCCAGGCGCGGTGGCTCACACCTGTAACTCCAGCACTTTGGGAGGCCAAGGCGGGCGGATCACTTGAGGTCAGGAGTTTGAGACCAGCCTGGCCAACACTGTGAAACCCCATCTCTACCAAAAATACAAAAATTAGCCAGGCATGGTGGCATGTGCCTGTAATCCCAGCAACTCGGGAGGCTGAGGAAGGGGAATCGCTTGAACCCAGGAGGCAGAGGTTGCAGTGAGCTGAGATTGCACCACTGCACTCCAGCCTCGGTGACAGAGTGAGACTCTGTCTCAAAAAAACTAAATAAAAAATCTTGGTGGCTCACACCTGTAATCCCAGCACTTTGAGAGGCCAAGGCGGGCGGATCACGAGGTCAGGAGACGGAGACCATCCTGGCTAACACGGTGAAGCCCCTCTCTACTAAAAATACAAAAACAAAATTAGCAGGGCGTTGTGGCTGGCACGTGTAGTTCCAGCTACTCGAGAGGCTGAGGCAGGAGAATGGCGTGAACCCAGGAGGCAGAGCTGGCAGTGAGCTGAGATCACGCCACTGCACTCCAGCCTGGGTGACAAAGCGAGACTGTCTCAAAAAAAAAATCTTGAAAGGTAGCATTTACCCTGGATGTCCAGGAAATGACCAGAACACCTGACTTTGGAACATGAGGCATGAAAGAAACTATCCCAGAGACTGTTCCCCATCTCCATAGGCAGATGCCTGAAACTTCAAGGTAGTGTTGACAGTTTCTATCTTACTTCCTCAGGAAACATCATTACCATCAACCAGAAAACTAGTAACAAAAAAAGCTTACCCATAGTCTGATAAATTGGGAGGTAACATACATTTCTTTGGTGCCTGTATCTCCTCCAGGCATGATTATAATTACACTTTACATATACAATTAAATGAACACCAGCAACTACTCATGAACGTCTAAATATACCCAAGTTGAGCGTGACAGAAAGAACGTAAACTCTTACATTTTTTCCTGATCTTAACAGTGACATACTCCTTGCGGTCGGTTTCAGCCACATCATCTAATGAAGCAACACAGCTTGGTACCACCTGAAGCAATTCCATTATTTTTGAATTCTGCAATTCGAAAGGGAAAAGGAACAATAATGTTTTTATTCTTTTTTAATAGATTATTGTTTGGTTTTGATCTAAATGTCAGTATTAGTGTGACTGGGCAGCAAAAGCTCAGAAATAATTACAAACGGAGCTTGGAGGCCATAAAGTCCAGTGGTAAAAGCAGGCCTGCGTGGGGAGCCCGGCTCTGCCCTCTCCGTGGCCTCCATGCTGGGGATTCAACCACTCCATGCAACCAGCTCAACCATAATAAGATCTACTATCATATGCTTATCGTGAGGCTGTTGAGGGCCCCCATATAGTGAGTACTCATTGAAACACATTAACCGGACACAGTGGCTCACACATGCAATCCCACCACTTTGGGAGACTGAGGTGGGAGGATCGCTTGAGCCCAGGAGTTCAAGACTAGCCTGGGCAACATAGCAAGACCCTGTCTCTATTTAAAAATAATAAAAGGCCATGCGCGATGGCTCACGCCTGTAATCTCAGCACTTTTGAGAGGCCAAGGTAAGTGGATTGCTTGAGCCCAGGCAGTCGAGACCAGCCTGGCCAACATGGCGAAGCTCTGTCTCTATTAAAAAAAAATTAGCTGGGCATGGTGGCACATGCCTATAGTCCAGCTACTTGGGAGGCTGAGGTTGGAGGATCATCTGCGCCCAGAGGTCAAGGCTGCAGTGAGCCAAGACTGCACCATTATACTCCAGCCTGGGCAACAGAGTGAGACCCTGTCTCAAAAAATAATAATAATAAAATTCAAAATTTTAAAAACCAAAAAAACATTCAACATAATCATTTAAGAAAGTACTGAACTGAGAGTTTAAAATATTTCAATTCTGTCACTGAAAATTAATAGAAGGAGGCCAGGCACAGTGGCTCACGTCTGTAATCCCAGCACTTCGGGAGGCCAAGGGAGGGGGATCAGTTAGGTCAGGTGTTAAGACAAGCCTGAGCAATATGGTGAAACTCGTCTCTACAAAAAAATTCAAAAAAAATTTAGCCAAGCGTGGTGCCATGTGCCTGTAATCCCAGCTACTCAGGAGGCTGAGGCATGAGAATCGCTTGAACCCAGGAGGCAGAGGTTGCAGTGAGCCAAGATCACGCCACAACAGAGCAAGACTCTGTCTTAAGAAACAAAAAATTACTCTAAGAAGCCTATTCATGGAGTGGATTGATGGTGATGTTAGCTTCTCAGTTGCGTCACTTAACAACCTACTCACTGTCTGTCTTGAGTAGAAAACAAAAGAAAGACTCAGCAGGAAAACAGGAACAGAAACAGCTGCCACTCGCCAGAGGAAAAGGACCCTTCCCCACCGCTCTCCGCGCAAGCATCCACAGCACTGGAGAAGGCAGTAGGCCAATAATCATGATTCCTACAGGACTCAAGGACTTCTACTTTCATTTTTTTGAGACAAAGTCTCTGTCAACCAGGCTGGAGTGCAGTGGCACAATCTGAGCTCACTACAGCCTTGACCTCCTGGGCTCAAGAGATCCTCCCACCTCAGCCTCCTGAGTAGCTGGGACTACAGGCATGCACCACTATGCTCGGCTAATTTTTTGATTTTTTGTAGATTGGGGGTCTCACTATGTTGCCCAGGCTGGTCTTGAGCTCCTGCACTCAAGTGATCCTCCTTCCTTGGCCTCCCAAAGTGCTGGGATTACAGGCATGAGCCACTGTGCCTGGCCACAAGGAGTTTTAAATCCACTAACGAAACAAACCTTCTCCATCGTGCTGCTAAGACAACGGCTGTGTTCACACTGCAAGGTGAGACCAGAACATCATGACTTGCTCCTTCCTGAGTGCCTGACTCTACCTAACTTCTGGATTAACTACTGGACCACAGCCCTACTGCTGGCTGGGGGGAGCCCCTCCACTCAGGCCTTTGAAAACTGCCCGTGAAAAGAATGATTCCTGGTTCCCAGAGCACCACCTCTGACCAGGAGGCCGAGGACTAGCCATCTACCCACGCTGCGGACTTCTGACACACCAACTACGTCCAGCCCAGCAGTGCCAAGGGCCGGGTGTTGCTCTTTCAGATCCAGCTTTAAACACAAGAGATCCAGAGGGAGCTGTGAAGAGCTCAGGATTCCCTCGGCTCTTCGACCCTCTCCACCTACCTGTTCAGCACAGTCTACAGCCGTGCGCTGCCGCTTGTTCAGCACCTGAACTGACGCTCCGTGGAGCAGAAGCAGCTCTACCACGAAGACGTGCTTTTCAATCACAGCCTCGTGCAGCGCTGTGTTGCCCTTATTGTTAGAAGTGTTAATGGAGGCCCCATGCTGGAAAGAGAAACCGCACGATCAAAAGGAACGCTACAAAACGTCAGCATGGAATCTCACTGTGGGTATACCAGGTATTCGCTGTAAAACACATTCAACTTTTCTTATGTCTGAAAGTTTTCTTAAAATTTGTGGGGGGAAAAGTAATACTGAGAAAAAAAGATTTATAGACAGAGTTCACTGCAGCATTTATCCTAATAGCAGAGAAAACAGAAGCCACTTAAATGTACAGAGCAGAAACAGGTTAAAAAAAAAATCACTATGGTATATCCATAGTTACGCAACCATTAAAAATCAAAGTTTGAGTAAATAAGTTTCTACATTAAATAACATTAAGACAGAAAACAATACTTGGGGCCAGGCGCAGTGGCTCATGCCTATAATCCCAGCACTTTGGGAGGCAGAGGCAGGTGGATCACCTGAGGTCAGGAGTTCAAGACCGGCCTGGCCAACATAGTGAAATCCCATCTCTACTAAAACAAAAAACAAAAAACAAAAAAATTAGCTGGGCATGGTGGTGGGCACCTGTAGTCCCAGCTATTCCGGAGGCTGAGGCAGGAGAATCGCTTGAACCCTGGAGGCAGAGGTTGCAGTGAGCTGAGAGTAAGCCACTGCATTCCAGCCTAGGTGACAGAGCGAGACTCCATCTCGGAAAAAGAGAAAACAATACTTGGCAAGGCGCCGTGGCTTACACCTGTAATCCAGCACTTTAGGACGCCAAGGCAAGAGGATTGTTTGAGCTCAGGAGTTTGAGACCAGCCTGGGCAACACAGTAAGACCCCCATGTCTACTAAAAACAAACAGCAAAAACTAGCCAGGTGCAGTGGTGTGTACCTGTAGTCCCAGTTACCTGGGAGGCTGAGGCACCTGAGCCTGGGAGACTGAGGCTGCAGTGAGCTGTGAGGGTGCCACTGCATTCCAGCCTGGGCCACAGAGCAAGACCTTGTCTCAAAAAAAAAAAAACAAATAACACTGAAACTATACACATTTTTTAAAAGTCCACCAAAATGAGTTTCCCTTGAGTAGCAGAGTCATGGACAGGTTGGTTTTTCCCTACTTTTTTAAGAAATTCTAATCCATTCGCATAACCTTTATCAAGAGCAGCAGGGACAGAGGTGGCCACTCAGCCCATGCTCAGGTAACAGCGTGACACATTCCCGGTCAGTGAGGTGAGACCCAAACCCTTGGCAAAAGCAGCGTCGGAGCTCTTGAGACTGCATCCCAGATGCTGAGGCACCGTCCGTTCCCATCGGAGAACCCTGTGTGGGAAGGCACACGCCCTGCTCCTTTCCCCAGAGGCCTGGGGCTGATGGGTGGCCCGGCCTCTCCACCCCCAGTGCGCTGCGGGGGTCGCTGGGTGGAGGCGCCCTGTTAACTGGCGCAGGCGTGTAGACCGGGGGCAGGGAGGGGCCTCACCTGTAGCAGCAGTGCCACAACCTCGTGATGGCCACCGGAGCAGGCGTAAATGAGGGGCGTGTTTCCGCTGAGGTCCTTCTTATTGGGTTTTGCATTAGAATCTAATAGACACTTCACCACCTGGGCCAGAGAAGGAAAACGTGCAAACTTAATCAAAATTTCTGTCATTTCCTGCCGGAGAAAAATTATGAAAAAAAAAAAATAAATAAATAAATAAAATAAGAAAACAAAGTTTCTGGAGAGAAATCCTCAAGTTTGATATTCTTTTGACTTGTCTCTGAGCTTATTATTTTTTTGTTGTTGTTTTTGGTTTTTATTTTTATTTTTTTAGACAGAGTCTCGCTCTGTCACCCAGGCTGGAGTGCAGTGGCGTGATCTTGGCTTACTCCAGCCTCCGCCTCCCAGGTTCAACTGATTCTCATGCCTCAGCCTCCTGAGCAGCTGGGACTACAGGCGCCTGCCACCATGCTTGGCTAATTTTCTGTATTTTTAGTAGAGACGGGGTTTCACCATGTTGGCAGGGCTGGCCTCGAACTCTTGACCTCAGGTGATCCACCCGTCTCAGCCTCCCAAAGTGCTGGGATTACAGGCATGAGCCACCATGCCCAGCCATCTCTGAGCTTACTGAGAAGACTTTAGACCCTCAGGAGAAAAGGGACCAGGTGAAGAGGGGAGGGCTACCGTCTGCTGCGGGGCTGCTCTGTGCGGGTGAAGTGCAGGGTGACGGTGATCTCACTTCACCCGACATGCTGGGCGACGGTGATCTCACTTCACCTTTCTATCCTTTCTACCTCAGGGAGAGCTGCAATCGCCACTCCGAATTTACAGGTTAGGAAAGCAATGCCTGAAGCTCTATGCTAGGTGTTGGCGAGAGAGATGCAAGACCTGAAATATGGCTCCTGTCTTTAAAAAGTTAACAGTAGAACTGATAAAGGAAAATGAAAAAATACACACACAGTTTTCCTTAAAGAAAAGCAGGGCCTAGTGCTGTGGCTCATCCCTGTAATCCCAGCACTTTGGGAAGGCAAGGTGGGAGGATCGCTTGAGTTCAGGAGTTCAACACCAGCTGGACAACGTGGTGAAACCCCGTCTCCACAAAAAAAAAAAAAAAAAAAAAAAAATTATCTGGATGTGGTGGTGCACGCCTGTGGTCCCAGCTACTAGGGAGGGAGGCTGAGATGGGAGGATTGTTTGAGCCCAGGAGATTGAGGCTGCAATGTGAGCTGAGATTGCACCACTGCACTCCCACACTCCAGTCTGGGAGACAGAGCAAGGCGATGTCTTAAAAAAAAAAAAAGAAAAAAAAAAGCAAAACACCCCAGCACTTTCAAAAAGTTAATCACTCCAAAATTCAAAATTCTTCCTTGAGCCCCTCTATGGGGCCCTGACTGTGCTTTATGAAGTGCTGAACTGTTTGGCCCAGAGCAAGGCACTGTCGGGGTGTAAAGGTGGTAAGATGACCATGGGGACAGTGCTCGGTGGCCACCACACAAGCTCAAGAGCCAGATCCTGCTGGGGGCAAGAATCAGAATGACAACCTCGGTACCATCCAGATGGGAGTGGCAGTGGGGTGGGGACTGGCTCCACCCCCAGGGAGCACCAGGGCTCTGTGCTTTGAAGCTGAGTGGCCTACCGTGTGCACGTCAGAATCCCAGGGCTCGGAGGAGCAGTGTCCTCTGGGGTAGCCACCAAACCCCTGCAGCATCCCTACCAAGCACAAGGTCCTAGCCCAAAGTGGACACCCTGCTCCACCGTCCCTGACACACAGCCCGAACCTGAAAGTGGCCCTGCTGGCAGGCCAGGTGGAGCGGGACGGCTTGGTCTGCGTTCCTGGCACCTGCGTTGGCCCCGTGCTTCAGCAGGAGGGGGATGAGGTCCGCCCGGCCGTGCAGGGCGGCGACGTGCAGCGGGGAGGAGCCGTCCTGGCTGGTCACGTTCACACCAAGCCCACTGGCAGGAACCTTCGCCAGCCTCTGGGAAGCACAGAAGATGGAAACAGAAACCTCATCAGTATTGAAGAAACTGGGCTGAAGTGATTGGCGCTATGTGCCCCCCACAACTCCCACACACAATGCGGGATCATGGTGGGATCCAGGATGGATTCCAATTCGTTTAGAAGTACGTAGCATGCCAAAGAACAACTTCCTTTTTTTTTGAGACAGGGTCTCACCCTGTTGCCCAGGCTGGAGTGCAGTGGCACCACCACAGCTCACTGCAGCCTCGACCTCCTGGGCTCAAGTGATCCTCCTGCCTCAGCCTCCCAAGTAGCTAGCTCCACAGGTGCAAGCCATTGTGCCCAGCTAATTTTTTTATTTTTATTTTTTGTAGAGATGGGGTCTCTCACCAAGTGGCCCAGGGTGGTCTTGAACTCCCAGGCTCATGTGGTCCTCCCACCTCAGCCTCCCAAAGTACTGAGACTACAGGTGTATGCCACTGTGCCTGGCTAATTTCACTTTCTTTTTTTTTCACCAGGGCTGTAGAGCCTCCAAATTCACTTTGAGGGACATGGCCACAGCCCCGCAAAGGCGACGAGATTCACTTGCTGTTTGCACCTCTGTTTAAACCACCGCTACAAGAAACAGTGATTCTTGGGTTTAGGTGAGAGTAATTTTACTTTTTGATGATTAAAAATGTTACCTCTCTTTTAAAAAAAAAAAACTGTATGCTAAATTAAAGGCTGAATTTTACTATATGTAAATTATATCTCAAAAATCAAAAACGAAGCTGGAAAACACACACGTGCACATACACACACACGCTAAACGAAATGCCCTGCATATTTATCAGAATGGCTGAAGTTAAAATGTCAAGGCTGGGCACAGTGGCTCACGCCTGTAATCCCAACACTTTGAGAGGCTGAGGTGGGCGGATCACCTGGGGTCAGGAGTCCTGGCCAACATGGTGAAAACCCGCCTCTACCAAAAATACAAAAATTAGCCGGGTGTGGCAGTGCCTGCCTGTAATCCCAGCTACATTATAGGTGTGCATTGAGGCTGCAGAATCGCTTGAACCCAGGAGGTGAAGGTTGCAGTGAGCCAAGATCGCACCACTGCACTCCAGCCTGGCTCACTGCAACCTCTGCCTCTCGGGTTCAAGCGAATTCTCCCGCCTCAGCCTCCCGAGTAGCTGGGATTACAGGCGTGTACCACCACACCCAGCTGATTTTTGTATTTGTAGTAGAGACAGGGTTTTGCCATGTTGGCTAGGCTGGGCAACAGAGCGAGACTCCATCTCCAAAAAAAAAAAAAAAAAGTCAAAATACTAAACGTTGGCAGGGATGTGGAGCAACTAGTAGGCTCACACCCTGCTGGAGGGAACAGAAACTACTTCACCCACTTTGGAAAACTGGCAGTTTCTTATAAGGTTAAACATATCCTTACCACATAATCCGGCAATTATACTCCTAGGTGTTTACCCAAAAACGTACATATCCACACAAAGGCCTGTACACAAATGTTCACAATGGCTTTATTTACAAATCCAGAAGCAGGAAAACTACTCAGATGTCCATCAACAGGCGAATGAAACAACAAATTCTGGTGTGTCCACCCAATCAACTACTATCCAGCAATGAACTCCCGATCCAACATGGGTCTCAAAAATATCTTGAGTCAAAGAAGCCAGACACAAAAAGGGACATGTGTTACAATTCCACTTACAAAAGAGTCTAGAAAGTGTTAACTAATCCATGATGATGAAAAGCAGGTCAGGGGTTGCCTGGGAGAGGCGATGGGGGAATGGGGGGCGGTCAGAGGGGGGGACGGCAAAATCTCACAGGAAACTCTTGCAAGTGAGGGAAACGTTGTGTATCTTGATGGTGGTGATGGTTTCACAGGTTTATGTATCTGTAAAACTTGCCAAATTGTATACTTTAAATACATATGCTTTATGTAAATATAAATTATATAAATTATAGTTTATATAATTACATTTCAATAAAAGATTTAAAAACAAATTCTAAAACACCACTGGAGGCCGGGTGTGGTGGCTCACGCCTCTAATCCCAGCACTTTGGGAGGCTGAGGCAGGAGGATCGCTTGGGCCCAGGAGTTCGAAACCAGCCTGGACAACACAGCCAAGACCCTGTCTCTACAAAAATAAAAAAATAGGCCAGCGAGGTAGCTTATGCCTGTAATCCCAGCACTTTCGGGAGGCCGAGGCGGGCGGATCATGAGGTCAAGAGATCGAGACCATCCTGGCCAACATGGTGAAACCCCGTCTTTACTGAAAATACAAAAATTAGCTGGGCATGGTGGCAGGCACCTGTAGTCCCAGCTACTCAGGAAGCTGAGGCAGGAGAATTGCTTGAACCCAGGAGGCAGAGGTTGCAGTGAGCCGAGATGGTGCCACTGCACTCCAGCCTGTCAACAGAACAAGACTCCGTCTCAAAAAATAAATTAATTAATTAAATAGCCCGGCATGGTAGTACGTGCCTGTAGTCCCATCCATTTGGGAGGCTGAGGCAAAAGGATCCCTTGGGCCCAGCAGTTTGAGGCTTCAGTGAGCTATGATTGCACCACTGCACTCTGGCCTTGGTGATAGACCAAGACTGTCTCTAAAAAAAAAAAAGTTTAGGCCAGGCGCAGTGGCTCATGCCTATAATCCCAGCACTTTGGGAGGCCAAGGCAGGCGGATCACTTGAGGTCAAGAGTTTGAGAGCAGCCTGGCCAACATGGCAAAACCCTGTCTCTACTAAAAATACAAAAATTAGCCAGGTGTGGCAGCAGGCGCCTGTAGTCCCAGCTACTCGAAAGGTTGAGGCAGAAGAATGTCTTGAACCCGAGAGGCAGAGGTTGCAGTGAGCTAATATTGCACCACTGTACTCCAGCCTGGGCGACAGAGGGAGACTCCGTCTCAAAAAAGAAAAAAAAAAGTAATACATAAAACACCACTGGAGGCCTGGTGCAGTGCCTCATGCCTGTAATTCCAGGACTTTGGGAGGCTGGGGCAGGAGGATCACTTGGGCCCAGGAGTCCCAAGCTGTAAGTGAGCTATGATTGTGCCACTGCACTCCAGCCTGGGTGACAGAGTGAAACCCCAAAATAAAATAAAATAAAATAAAATAAATCACTGGGCTAGAAGAGGATGGGGGGAGTGGATTTTCATTTAACCACAGACATGAAGCAGTCTAGTGGTGTGTCTTTTTGAGAAATTACAAAAAGAGAATAAGACGTTTTAAAAGTACAGGGAACCTAAGACTCCACCCAATTGATTTCCATAGTATTTTACTGTGTAATTAAAGTGGGAAAACACAGGGAGGAGGAAAATGGCAAAAACAGCAGCAGCAGAGACGCAGCAATCTCGCCACACACAGGTACTGAGGGCCCGAGGGCTTCATCACTTCCCACCAGATGCTAGAGAACACCATCTGCCTTTCTTATCCTGTGTTTTCATAGCCGCCCACCTCGGGGAAATTATGTTCTGGACCATGTGCATCCAGCAGCAGGGGGCCAGGTCAAAAGGTGCACATCTCCAATGTACAGGTTACCTCACAGCTGAAAAACGTGTGAGGGAAAACTTTAGTCATTTTCAATATCCTTAGAGTCACCCACGCTGAAGTTCTTTTCAGAAATGGTAAAATTATCCTACAATATAAAGGCTAACACCACTCTATCTATTTTGTAAAGCCAAATCCATTTTCTTTTTTTTTGCAACGGAGTTTCACTCTTGTTCCCCAGGCTGGAATGCAATGGCACGATCTCGGCTCACTGCAACCTCCGCGTCTTGGGTTCAAGCAATCCTCCTGCCTCAGCCTCCCGAGTAGCTGGGATTACAGGCATGCACCACCACGGCCGGCTAATTTTGTATTTTAGTAGGGACGGGGTTTCTCCATGTTGGTCAGGCTGGTCTCGAACTCCTGACCTCAGGTGATCTACCCACCTCAGCCTCCCAAAGTGCTGGGATTGCAGGCGTGAGCCACCGTGCCCGGCCGAATTCATTTTCTTTTTTATTTTATATTTTATATTTTTAGTTTTTTAGAGACAGGGTCTTACTCTGTTGGCCGGGCTGGTCTCAAACTCCTGGCCTCAAGTGATCCTCTAGCCTTGGCCTCCCAAAGTGTTGGGATTACAGGTGTATGACACTGAGCCCACCCTAATTCTCTTAGTATGGGACCTACATATCTATAATTAGATAGCTAACACATGAATGCATGCTATGTATGCAATACCATTTACAACTGCTTAAAAGAAGATGAAATACTGAGGTGTACACTTAACACGACACAGGCAGGATCTGTATGCTGAAAAAAAATCACAAAATGTTGATGAAAGAAGTCAAAGAAGGTCTAAATACTTCGAGAGATGTACCATGTTCATGAAGACTCAACATACGTTGAGTCATATGATGTTATTTCTCCCCAGTTCATCTATAGGTTTAATGTAATTCCTATCAAAATCCGAGCAAGGTATTTTGTAGACATAAAAAGCTAATTCTAAAATTGATATAGCTCAGACCAGTCTGGGTACTATAAGAGTGAGTAAGTAAGTAAACAAGTAGGTAAATAGATAAATAAAATTTACATGGCAAGGCACAGGCCATAGAATAGCCAAAATATTCCTGGCAAAGAAGAATAAATTAGGAAGAATCATTCAATACAATACTGAGGCTTACTACACAGCATCAGTCATCAAGACAGCACGGTACTGGTAGGATGGGCCCATAGATCAATGCAGCAGAACAGAGAACCCAGAAATAAATCCACACAATCTATAGCCAACCGAGGTCCAAAGGCAAGTCACGGGAGGAAGGAGACACTTTTCAACAAATGGTGCTGGTGCAAGTGGACATTTGCAGGCAAGAAAAAAAAGAAGAACCTCAACCTAAATCTCACACTTTGAGTAAAAATTAACACAAATTGGATCATGGACTTAACTATAAAATATAAAATTATAACTTAAAAAAACAGGAGAAAGTTGAAAATCTAGAGCAAGGCAAAGAATTCTCAGACTTGACACCAAAAGTATAATCCATAAAAGGAAATACTGACAAACGAGATGTCTAAAAACCTTTTTCTCTGTGAAAGCCCATGTGAGGAGATTATAGACAAGCTACAGACTGAAAGAAAATGTCTGCAAAGCACGTATCTGACAAATATCCACATATCTAGAATATATCAAGAACCCTCAAAATTCAACGATAAAGCCAAAAACAAACCAATTAGAAAATGGGCAAAACAAATGAACAGATGTTTCACTGAAGAACATATACAGATGGCAAATAAGCACGTGAAAAGCTGTTCAACAGCATCAGCCATTAGAGAAATGCAAATTAAAGCCACACTGAGATAGTACTACACACCTGCCTGAATGGCTAAAACAGAAAATAATGACCACACCCAGTGCTGGGGAGGACGAGGAGAAACTGGATCACT